>NW_003302553.1:2141115-2142623 GCF_000004255.2 Arabidopsis lyrata subsp. lyrata
GTGATGGTATGCATAACCATATGACATGTCCCTTTTTTTTTTCTTTTACTCTCATTCTCTTATATCGCTGATCTGAGATCATCTGTTTGTTGTTGAATTACGCTCATCATGCGTTTCTAGGGAAGATTCAGCTGACCAAATATGGGGAAAGCATCAGCAAAATTTCTTTTGACGAGCTAAGTAAGTCATCAGTTTATTTAGGTAAAAAAAAAGAGACTATCTTCTGCAATATTTGTTTGTTTTTGTAATTTGTTGGAGCAATAATCAATAGAATAATTATATGAGAGAATAATTTGGTCATCTTTCTGGTTTTGTATACAGGTGATGATTACATGACGGTGCAGAGGAAAAGAAACAAATCTTTGAGTTCCAATACTTCTGCCAATTCGTGTCAATGTATTTGAGGTACTTGCTCAATAACATAAAAGCATAAAAGTTGACTGAACAGAGTTGTTCAACTAATTGTAAACAACAAAAAGTTGACTAAAAACAGAGTAAATAAGGAACACACAATATACAATAACAGAAATCTAAACCAATCCATAGTTGGACATTGTTTGATTGCTTTCTCCTCAAACTTTTTTCATGTGCAGAGGTTGTAAGTTGACTTTCTTGGAGTTCTTCTGGTTGCTTTGATTTTCTTCTTCGAGATTCTTCAGGTAGGTTCTAAATGCCTACACAAACAAAAACTTATTTTTTTGTCAACAACAGAAATAATTAAATGCTTAAGTTTCATTGCCAAAAGTTTATTCTAATATTTTTGTCTTTCAATGTTTTGCAAACAAATTTGTTTAAAAGTCAGAACACTACCTCTCTAACGAGTTCAGGTGCTTTTACTTATTTGTTTGTTTCGGCCGAAGGTATGCATGAACCAATCTGGTTTGTAGCAAACCAATATGTATCCAATCGTCAATCCAAAGGCAATACCAGGTCCGAATCCTATTGCAGCTGCTATCCAACTGAACATCTCTCTGTCTTCTTCCTCTGACTCTGGCGGTTCATGTTGTTGTGGTGCTGGTGCATGCATATCTACACAAATTTCTTCAAGTGAAGAGCCATAAAGTCCAGGGTTGTCCTTGAAAGAAGAGCAGTTTTGCCTACGAAACTGAGTTCCCCCTGGTACTAGACCTCCAAGCTGGTTGTGAGAGAAGTTCATGTAGGCAAGGAAAGAGAGGTTCCCTAGTTCTTGTGGAATTTCTCCTGAAAGCTTGTTTTGAGAAACGTCCAGTGACTCGAGCTCTCTTAGATTCCCCATAGATGATGGGATGTGGCCGGTGAAAGTATTGCTTGAGAAGTTAAGAACATGAAGCTCTTTCAATAGACCGATGGATCTTGGAATCTCTCCTTCAAATTTGTTTTCAGAAAAGTCGAGAGCTGTGTAGATTTTTAGGATACGTACCAGCTCCATCACTAAGCCTTTATTCATCAAAACCACTGAATCATGGTAATATCGAAAAGAGTCTCCCATGTATTTTTCTTGAGACCGATCCTCGTTTGCCTTAAGTGAT
>NW_003302553.1:2143092-2381955 GCF_000004255.2 Arabidopsis lyrata subsp. lyrata
ACCAGTTGGTTATGACCGACATCAAGGGACCCTTAGACTTTTAATTATACTCCTTGGAAGACCCTCCACCAAGACGATTCGGACGAAGGTTTAGAAATGAAAGAGTACTCTTAAGATTTCCCATACAATGAGGGATGGAACCATTGAGGTTATTGTCAGATAAATCAAGAGTGATTAGAGAGCGCAAAGCGCATATGAAAGAGGGAATCTTTCCCGTGAAATTGTTATTGGAGCCAACCAAGTACTGCATAGATGGTCTGGTGATAAAGGGTAGCCCAAGTTCCATTGATCTTTCGAAACCGCTAAAAGTGTTGCTGGAAAGATCAACGAATATCAACTTTGGTAGAGTCCATAGCCAGCCAGGCACTTGACCTTTGATTTTGTTGTTGGAAATGTCTAGATTCGTCAATTTGTGCTGGCTTCTTAAGAGCTCCGGGAACTCGGTGATGCCGCATCCTGACAAGAACAACTGGCTTATCAATTGCGTAGGATGATGATCTGCAACTGAACTTTTGGTTGTGGCTGAAACATGGTTGCCTGAGAGATCCATTGAATAGATTGAGTTGAGATGCGAGGAAAAGAGTCCATTCAAGTCAATCGTAGTGGTGGTGTTCAAATGAGATAGGTTAAGAAGTAGGAGCGACTTGAGATTCATGAAGATACTAAAGTCAACTGGGCCTTGAGTATTGAGATGAGAAAGATCAAGGTCCTGAAGGTTTATAAATTTGGAAATGGAGTTCGGGATTGGCCCTATGAAGTTGTTATTGCTAATGTCTAGCACTGTTAGTGTAGATGGTGAAGATATATTCCCAAACTCAAGAGTGCCGTTGAGTTGGTTATTTCTCAAATCAATAGAGGTCAAAGACGGGATAGTGAAGAGAGAAGAAGGTAGAGTTCCAGTAAAACCGTTGCCCCATGCCTCAAAGTACTCCAAGTTAGAGAGTGAGCTCATGTTAGAAGGAAGGGTGCCCGTGAACTGATTGCGGGAGAGTGATAAATCCGAAAGCTTTTTCAGATTGAGTAGGGAAAGGGGGAAGATACCACTAAGTTCATTGGAATCAACATTTAAGTTGGTCAACTGGTTCAAACTGCCAAAAAATGGCATTTCACCAATGAAATCATTACCAGAAAGGTCTAGAAAAGTGAGATGTGAAAGATTTCCAATTGAAGAAGGAATGAAACCACTGAAATAATTTTTAGAGAGGTCGAGAGTGGTAAGATGAGAAAAGTTTTCAATAGAAGACGGGATTTGGCCACTGAAATAATTATAGGAAAGGTCGAGAGTGGTTAGAAAACGAAGATTTTGAACCCTAAAAAGACTGGTGTTGGAATGAAACAGGCCTTGGAGGCAGCTACGAGTAAGGTCTAGCTCGATCACTTCCCCGGACTTGGCATTGCACGTAATACCGTCCCAATAGCAACAGTCACTGTTATTCGCCCATGACTCTGTCTTCTTCGGAAGAAGGTCGTCGAAACAAGGCTTCTTAATCTCAAACTCCTTCTTGAGCTCTAGAAGTGCATCCCTTTGTTCGGGACGACACAAGTGTTTAGTAGGAACCCCAAACACATCTCGAAAATTAAAAGTGAATAAGAAGATGAGGGAATAAAAAGTTAAAGGAATGATACTCGTTGAGTTCCAAGAGTCTTTCATCCTTCTTCAAGCTAATGAAAAAGAAACAGAGAAAAATGGAAATTGTAATGGTAACTCTTTTTTTTTTTTTTTTGTATGTGTGTGTGTGTGATTACATTGGTTTCATGCTCATCTCTTTATACATAATAATAGACTACTCCACAAAGATAAATCAACTCAGCTTGACTCAATAACTTGTCTTTCTACCAAGTCCTTCTTTTACGTTGGATACAGAGAGTAAAAGTCTTTGTGTTTGAATAGTCAACATTACAAGTCTTGGTGTTAAATAGTAATTTTCTTATATACATTTTTTGATTTAGCAATTCCGCAGTTACCATTTGCATAAAACTAAATTCAGCTACATTCAACAGTTCTTCCAATACCAAAATATACGTAGTATGTTTATTTCAAGTAAAAATTCGGATTATAGCGATTACACAACTCGAATTAAAATATTTTGGATATCAAAAATTACACATCAAATTTATATTTTAAAATAAGTCAGATCATACAAATACGATATATGAATAATTCAGATACATAAAATCATTATCAGAATAGACAAGAGACGAATTTATGTTCGGATAACTGTAGATAATTTAAATAACCTTTAGATAACTAAATATATTTTTTCAAAATTTCGCAAAAACAACTCATACTTATGCTAAAATAACTATTTAAAATATCAAATTTTTTAAAAAATCTTAATCATCCTAATCATATTAATGATTTTAAACTACTAGAGAACAATTAACAATCAATTAGATAATCTATACTATATTATCATGTTTATTTTTCAATTAAATTTTCAATAAAACTTTGACAAAGATTTTTATTAATTAATTACATAGTTCAAAAAATTAAATTTGGAAGAACAACTTAATTTTGCTAACAATATATTTTTAATAATAATATGAATTATAGTATTTATTTATAGTATAAGAGTTAATTAGACTATTAGATAATTTTATCTATTTTATTTAGATATTTTTCTTAGTTATTATATTAATATTCATAATTATTAGACGATATTTTTCAATTAAAGTCTTAATTATTTCGACAGATTCTGCTAAAAATCACAAAAATTCAGTTAGATTCAGCGGTTGCCATTTGAAAATGTAAAAATTCAGCCAGATTCAGCTAAAAATCACTAAAAATTCAGCTAGATTCAGCAATTCAGCCGGATTCAACCACATTCCTCAGTTACCATTTAGACCCTTGGTGTTAAATAGTAATTTTCTTATATACATTTTTTGTTTTATTATTGGAAAGTAGTACATATGTTGTTTGTCCAAAAAAGAAAAAAAAAAAAAAGACGAAAAAATAGAAGCATAGCAAAGATGACGTGAATTTTCATAACACAACCGGTGGGGACAAGGCGAATACTTGTTTTTTTAGGGATACTTATTACTTTACTTGTCTTGTACGAGTAATAAAAATTAGTACTTGTGCTTAGCTTGTTGAAAACGAGTACTTGTTAAAAAATAAGTGACTTGCGATTTACTTGTCTTGTCTTATTACTTGCTACTTGCGAGTTACTTGCAAATATTTACGAATTACTTGTAAGTATTTACGAATTACTTGCAAGTAATTTACAAGTAATACTCTCAAATTTTTTATATATTTAAATTTTACTTTACTTTTGACGTAATTTTTAAATATATTTTTAAAATTAATATAATATAAAATATATGTATATAAAATAGTAAAATAATAACGAGTAGCGGGTCAAACAAGCCGAATATTAGTTTTTTTAAAACTACTTGTTGTTTGGCTTGTACTTGCAAGTATCTAAATTATACTACTTGGTACTTGCCTTTGTGGATGTCGGATTCACACACTCAAGTATTTTGTTAAGTGGGAAAGATAATTCTTGAGGGACAAAAATGAATGCGTAAAAACTTGTAAATTGATATGAAAATTGCTATATTATTTCTCTCTTTTTAGGAGGATCCCCTTTACATGGCCATTGGCCTCTATATTTATACATAGATAAGCGACATTAAAATGGATAATTAAGTACAATTATTCCTTCTTAAATGTGTCCGTTTTGATTCTTCGACTTTAATGCTCAACGTTTGAATTTGAGTTGACTCTGATTTTCATGGGCCTCGCCTTTTTGGCCCAAGTGTCCTTGAGCCGACCTACCCGCGTCTTCTACACCGAACTCACATCTCAGTGCAGTCACTTCGGACTATCGAAGTGGTGACAACCACTTCGACCGTCCCCTCGGTTCATGGGCCCAATGGGCTTCATCCTTTATGGGCCACCCGCTTGACTACGTGGCAATCTTTGGTTGGTCTCGTACTTCTGGTGCGGGATCCGACACCAACAATTAGCCCCCCAAGTTCTTCGAAGTGCTATTCCAATTCGGAGGACTTTAAATGCTCAAGTGGCCAAAGATTGCGCTCGAGAATCTTTCTGATTTCCCGCCGAAAATCTCATCACTCCTTTAATTTCGGCACTAGCCATTTTTAACCGAGTGACATCTGTCATCATTATGACCGTATATTGATTAATTACTATTAAAACGAGAAAAACCTTCCCACTTCCCACACGACTTCCGAGGCGGTTTCATCATTAGCTTGAGGTAACTTCTTTTCACCATTACTCTCTTCTTTTACTTTTGTACTTTAATCAAAACCTCTCTCTTCGTTCCTTCACCAAAACCCTTCTTCGCTGGATCTTGAATTTTTCTTTCTTCCCAATGACTTCCGATTCCGATAGACCCGAGTCTCCGTCTTTCGACGAGAGGCGTTCTAGTAACGACGAGTGCACCCGCCCTGGTGATATTGCCGGTCCGCACTTTAGGTCCACTTGTACTCTTCAATCCCTCGAGCGATTGAGAGAGCTTTGCCGGATCCCGCCGGAAATTATGGCGGAAGCTCAAATAGCTTCCCCCACAGAATCTCCAGAGAACCATCGCGATGGTTACTTCTGTGTGTATGAGATTTATTTCAAGGGTTGCGGGCTGACCTTTCCTCTTCCCGAAGCCCTAATTTTATACCTAGCGGCTCTTGAAATCGCTCTTCCTCAATTAACCCCCAATCTTCTTCGTACTATTCTCGGCATTATAACAATCGCGGCGGAGGCCGGTTACGTTATCGGAGTTGCCGAACTAAATGAGCTTCTAAGCGTGAGAAGCTCATCGAAGAAAACGGGGTATTTTTCAGCATATCCCAACGCCAACAGGAACATCATTTCGCATCTTCCAAACAAGGATGAAAATTGGCATCATCCTTGGTTCTTGATTAAGAAAACTCCCGCTTCGATTGGAAATCTTGCAGATTTCCTCCCTTCGAAGTGGTCGGCGAAACCTGGTAGAGATTAGGTCGCCCGTATCTCTCCCGGTTGTTTGTTTATCTTTATTAACTAACACCGTTGTTTCATTTCGCAGCTTTCATCGCTTCCAATCTCCCATCTGAAGAGTTCATCGAATTCTTCAAAATAATTCTTGAAGGGGAAACCCTTTGGAATTCCTTCACTCTCGAACGATTCATAGAGGCTAACCACAGACTCAGGATGAGTCCGCCTGGTCATCTTCACCAAATTCCTCCCCCTCCCTCAACTCAAGGAATGTCATCTCGGGCCCTTGCGGCCAAGCGTAAGTTGCTTTCCAAGCCGATGGCTGAGGCTTGCGAGGAGAAGAAAAAGTTTCTCGCGACTTCCATAGACAAGAAGGACTATAGTAGGACCTTGCTGGTCGATGATGGCAGTACCGAGGGAGCCCGATCTGTCGCTTCCTTCAGATTAACTCCTCGTCGCGACTCACGTTCTCCTCGGAGGGATCGATCTCCTTGCCGTGATTCACCTCGTCCTTCCCGAGATGATTTTAGTAACGAGCCAATTAAGAACTTGGTTCGCCGAAAGAGAGACAAGTCCTCTCGCAGTGATCCTTCCCCGCAGAGGGAAAAGTCAAGGGCCCGGACTGACCGCTCACCTCGGTCATCCCCTCCTTCTGAACCAATGGGTCCTCCACGACCGGTTGACATGTCCTCCTCTTCCCAGCCTGATAGTGGGAAGACCGCCCGGAGTGCGTCTCCGAAAAAGGGAGATTCTGAATCTCGAGATGCTCCCTCGAGGCTGAAGCCTGCTCTTGTACCTCAAGTCAAATCACTTTCAGGTTTGGTGATTTACACACACTTAAACCTTTGTCTTGAAATTCCAATTTTTACAATTCTTCCTTCTTCACAGCTATGGAGAAAGAGGGCAGCGTCTTCCGATGCTTCAAGACCCGATCGGGTTCGATCTTGCCAGACTTTGACAAATGGCGCCCTGCGATTCGTGAACGTTATTTGCTTCACGCACATCACTCATCTCGGGTTAGTTTCGCTTTCTTTTAAGTATATTTTTTATTGTATTGCCATTCTGCGAATCTGACTCGTCATCCCGGGTTCATGTACAACGTCAGGCTCAAAGCGAATTTAACGACATGGTCGAACATTACGAAGGGTTGGTCATTAGCCGGGAGAAGGAGATTGACATGTGGACAAAGAAACTCTCCGCCCTTGAAGCCGAACTCAGTTCTTCTGCCGGCTCCAAGCACGAGCTGGAGGACAAAGTCGATAATTTAACATCCGAGCTTGCGCAGGTAAAGGGGGAGCTGCAGGGTCAGTACGACCAGAACTTCAAGCTCCAGGAAGAGTTTTCTGGTATTCAAGGTAGGCTTCAAGAATCCGAATCAAACGCTGATTCCCTGAACAACCAACTCATCGAGCTCAACGCAAAGTACAAAGCGATCGCCAAATTGCGTGATTCCGAGTTGGCGAGGTCGGCGTCAAAAGCCAGAAAAGAGGTCAAGGGACGCGGGATGGAGTTGATCCAAGGGGCCATCCGATTCATGCAGACTGAGAAGGCTAGGTCGGACTTGGAGTCAGACATCAAGGAGCACGAAAGTAACCTGATTCTGCTGGATCAAATCCATGAAGCAGATTTCTCCGAAGAGCAAGAAAGGACCGAGCTGTCGACTAACCTTTCTGAAAAACGGAGTCGCTTGGCAGCTCTTCCCACTTCGGCCTTCAACCCGCTTGACTTCGAGGCATTCTTTACTGAATCACCTCAAATAAGTGAATCGGGTTTAGACTGGGCAGGTAACGCTTGGCTCCTAAGGCTTACCATTTCTTACCTTGTACCTTTGATTGACTGGAATTATTATTTCTAGGTTCAAGTGAGACGGAAGGCATTGTCCCGCCCGTAGCTCCTGTGGTACCGGAGGTTACTCCGGAGGTTGGTTGTCCCGCGGAGGGTGGTCAGGGAGCTTCATCTGATCAAGCACCAGTCAAGGAGGTGAATGAAACTCTGGTTGCTGAGCAGGAGCCCGAGGTGGAGATCGCTCCGTAGTGGCTGTGTCCACTTTAAATTGGGGATTGTCCCTTTTTATTTTAAGACTTAATCTCGAATTTATTTTTTGCCTAAGGAGGCTTTATTTTCTTTTGAACAAGATATTTGCCTGAGGAGGCTTTTAAACCTTTCTAGGTTGCGACCCAAGGGGGTTTGGTTAAAATTATATACGGGTTTGCAAAGTCCGCTTTAACCTTTTGTGGCCTTGTGGCAATGCTTTCGAGATTTTTAGGTTGATCAGACCTTTCTCTTTAGAATGCGAGAACTGAGCTCGGCTTAAAGCGAGTTCCCCACTTCGGGTTTAGTCAACTCGGTAAACTTGTCAGGCTTGGGCCTTAGAAACTTTTGCAGTTGATGCGACGGTTGCTTTTTCTCTTCTTAAAGAGAACGGCTCGTCTTTTAATGTAATAATTGCCTTTTCTCGATTTTCCAAAAATGGTTTAATCCACTCGGAAACGTTACCATTAATGAATTTATGGTTCCAAGGCAAACCCTAAATCATTATAAATAAAGGCTTACCTACTTCTAAGCTTTATTTAAGCATGACTTTAGAATCTTACTTGAGAAATATTTTAAGAATGGAAAACGAAACAGTAGCCCCCGTTGATCCCGGCAGCCCACTCTTCTTGTCCGGCGACGGCTTTGAACCGTCCGGCGTTCTCTTCCCTCACGCCGTCTTTCACTTTCCTCCGAAGGAGAAGAAAGAGGCTTGCGATTTTATCGACAAGGTAAATATTTAGAGTTTTTGACTCAAAAACTTTTTGCTTCATTTTATTCACTCATCTTTATGCTAGGTCGCCGACAAGCACCGTCGCTTGTGTGAAGAGAGGCAGCGGCTTGGACTCAAAAGGCAGACGCTTGAGGCTCGCATCGCTCGGGTGGAAAGGAAAATACGAGCTTTGGAGAGTGATCCCTTTCAGTGGGAGTGGCGGAACTTTGATTCCGTTGCTGAGATCCCGAAGATGCTTCGGATGTATCTCCGTGCTAGAGGAGTCCCGGGTCCCGTGAACGCCCCAGTCTTTGCCGTTCCATCCGACGATGAAGAGGAAGAGTACTTGGAGGAGGAGGCCAGCGACTGCCGGAAACGCCTTCGGGATCGTTCCGAAGTGGATGCCAAAAACAAGGCGTCCACTTCGAGGACTAAACCGGCGATGAGGGAGCCTGTTCCTGAGCCTCTCCCATAAATGTTCTCCAATTTCTTCACTTCTCTCTTTTTTTTTTAAAAAACAAAAACTCGTAATGGGCTTCGGCCCTTTTTATTTATGGAAATATTTGCAACTTTCCTTTCTTTCCGAATATTCTTGGAGATGCGTCCTTTAATGCAGGATCCATTCGAGGGCATAAATCTCTCCGTGAATCACTCCATTCCTTGGATGAAATCCGCAGCTTGCTAAGGATATGGGGTTCCTATAAATTATAGGTTCGATTTTCCTTTACTTCTCATCCTTCTTTTCATTTTAGCAGGTATGGAGTTCAATCTTCGCTGTTCAGAATCTATGCCCGACTTCTCCAGAATCGGAATGATGGATGAAGATGTTTCAAATGAGCTAAACAGGCAGCCTCCTCCACTTCGCGGCTTCTCGAGATCTCAGATCCGAGCCCCATGTGCTTTGATCAGGAATCTCCCAATCAGAGACCAAGGAACAGCGACGGCGTTCATAGAAGCACTTGAACTTCAACACCGGAAGCTTACGTCGGAAAAGAGGAGACTCCGGAAGAGGATTAACCGGATGCAACGCAGGCTTACTACGGTGTCAAGAAATCTTCACATTCTTGAATCTCACCCCGGAGAGTGGATTGAGCTTGGAATCTCTGATTTTGCTCGAATTCCGGACTGCATGATGTCAATCCTCGATCTTGCTGGTCAAGGAATTGAAGTGTTCTGCTCGTCAACGAGGATTTCGTAGTTCGAAGTGTACGATGAGGGACACTTCGCCTCTTTTTTTTTTTGAATAAACGCTTTATTTCCAATCTCTTGTATGTTCGCATAGCCGAACCTTCTTCCTTTAATAAAGAAATAAAACAAAAATTTTATTAATAGCTGAACTCGTTTTCGAGCTGCCTACGTACCCATTTCGGGATCAAGCCAAATCGTAGTTCATGTACATAATCAATGCATGTAGCTTTTAAACATAAAACTTCTTTAAGTTGGTCACATTCCAAGGTCGCTTGACTGGATTGTCTTCTAGGTCTTTTAACCTATAAACACCGTTCCGAACCACTTCGGTAATAATGTAAGGTCCTTCCCAATTAATACCGAGTTTACCGGCGCCTTCTTCTTTTCTGTTGTCAAAGACACGCCTTAATACATAATCTCCCACGAAGAACGGCCTACTTTTAACCTTAGAATTGTAATACCGGGCTGCTGCCTGTTGGTAATTCTGGATCCGAATTAGAGCTTGATCACGCCTTTCATTTATGGTATCCAGTGAATCGTTAAGCATCGCTGAATTTTCTTCCTCATTTAACGGTGCTTCTATTCGACGAAGTCCGGGCACGTTGAGTTCAGCTGGTACTACCGCTTCCATGCCATAAACCAAAGAGAATGGAGTTTCTCCTGTAGGTCGCCTAGGGGTTGTACGATAAGCCCACATGACGGGTTGGAGTTCTTCATACCATCCTCCCTTTAGATGACTTAAGCGTTTCTTGAGATTGCTTAATATTGTCTTGTTCGCGGCTTCAGCTTGTCCGTTTCCTTGCGGATATCGTGGAGTAGAATAACTAACTTTGATTCCCCAGTCCGCACAAAAGGCATCAAACTCATGTGAAATGAATTGTGGTCCATTATCAGTGACTATTTCGTACGGAACTCCATGTCGACATATAATGTTCTTCCAAATAAAAGTCTTCACCGCCGAATCCTTGATACCAACATACGCCTCAGCTTCAATCCATTTCGAAAAGTAGTCCGTAAGGACTAAAAGGTACTGTACACCTCGAGTTGATTTGTGCAATGGTCCAATGATGTCCATTGACCACCTCATAAACGGGTATGGGGCGGAAATGGAGGAGAATAATTCTGACGGTTGATGGATTAATGGCGCATGGAGTTGGCAGCGCTTGCATCTTTGGGCGAACTTAACACAATCTGTGATCATAGTGGGCCAAAAGTACCCCATTCTTTTAACTTTAAAAGCCATAGCTCTTCCTGATGAATGACTTCCACATAATCCTTCATGCACTTCGCTCATGACGATTTCGACTTCGGGCCCAAAAATGCATAATAGGTAAGGGTCACTAACACCTCGCCTATATAACGCATCTTTTGATAGGCAAAATTTCGCGCTAACGACTTTCATTTTCCTGGCCTGTCATTTATTCTTTGGGAGCTCTCCTGTCGTGATGTAGTGCTTTATTGGCTCCCTCCAGTCAGCCCCCCAGTCTTTAGCCGGAATTTGGTCAACTTTGTGAAATATCCGCGGCTCTGGTTCGGGATGTTCGTTTGGTTCAAGAATATTTTCCTCAAGTAATGGCTCGGTTTCTATCATCGTTTCTGGAATCATTTCTTCAGCTAAGACAACGGGTTCCTTGTTAGATGTATTTGATCCTTTTGACTTCCTGCGTTTGTTGGGTGGCGGTTCGATCTCTGGTTTGCCACGGTCGCGTGCCGCTGCTCGAGACCTTGTAACGACGAGGGTTTTCTTGCTGTCTTGAATGCTTCGCTCCGAGATGCACTCTACTGGAATAATTCTCTTTAACTCAGGATCTGATGTTGACGCCAAAGCGGCAAGTGCATCTGCAGTTGTATTCTCTCCCCGAGGTATGCGGATTAATTCAAATTTCGAGAAATTTTTAGATAGATCCTTCACCACTTCGAGGTATGCTTCCATTCTTGAATCTTTAGCCTCATAGTCTCCATTAAATTGGTTAACTACTAATTGCGAATCGCAATAATCCAATATTTCCTTAGCTCCAACTCCTTGTGCTAGTCGAAGTCCGGCAATAAGGGCTTCGTATTCTGCCTCGTTGTTGGAGGCATTGAATAACAATCGGAATGACTGTTCTAGAATTTCCGATGTTGGAGATTCCAACTTGATTCCCACTCCGGATCCTTGTTTTGTTGAAGACCCGTCTACGTATAATTTCAAAGTTTGGTTCTCCGGTTGCTCTATCGTTCCAGGTATTGGTAGTTCGGTCAGGAAGTCTGCTAAGACCTGAGCCTTCATACTGATCCGGCTTTTGAACTCTATGTCATACTCGCTTAATTCCACCGCCCATTTCGCCAAACGTCCGGACTGACTTGGACTATGAAGTATTGTTCGGAGTGGTTGGTTAGTTAATACTTCAACCGGATGAGATTGAAAATATGGACGCAGCTTCCGAGCTGAAGTTACCACCGCGAGTGCGAGTTTCTCCATCATTGTGTATCTGGTTTCTGGATCCGTCATTGACTTGCTCACATAGTAAATTGGTTTCTGCTCCCCACGGTCTTCCCGAACCAAGACTCCACTAACCGCGTGGTTTGAAACTGATACGTACAAGTAAAGTTTTTCATCTACTTCCGGTTTGGACAGTACAGGTGGAGTGGTTAAGTATGCCTTAAGCTGCCCAAAAGCTTCTTCACACTTCTCATCCCAAAGGAATCCTTTGTTCCCTTTTAGAATTTGGTAGAAAGGCAACGACTTATCTGTTGACCTCGAGATAAAACGGTTTAAAGCCGCAATCCGCCCAGTCAACCGTTGTACTTCTTTGAAGTTTCTTGGAGATGGCATGTTCAGAAAGGCATTAATTTGATTTGGATTGGCTTCAATCCCTCTTTCTGCCACGATATAACCAAGAAATTCTCCGGATGGGACTCCAAATGTGCACTTCGCCGGGTTCAGCTTCATTTGATATTTATTGAGAATATCAAAACATTCCTCCAAATGTTTGACATGATCTTCTTTCTTCAACGATTTAACCAACATATCATCTATGTAGACTTCCATAGTCTTCCCGAGGTGATTGTGAAACATTTTGTTCACCAACCGTTGGTAGGTCGCTCCTGCATTTTTCAAACCAAAAGGCATTACCTTGTAACAGTAGATACCTCTATCTGTGATAAATGACGTCTTTTCTTGATCATCGGGGTTCATCATTATCTGATTATAACCCGAGAAGGCGTCCATGAACGTTAACAGCTCATTTCCAGCGGTGGACTCTACAAGTCGATCTATATGCGGGAGCGGGAAACTATCTTTGGGACATGCTTTATTCAGGTCTGTAAAGTCGATGCAAACCCTATCTTTCCCATTCTTTTTCTTGACAACGACAGTGTTTGCTACCCACTCCGGATATTGCACTTCTCTTATGGACCCTATCTTCAAGAGTTTATCCACTTCGTCGTTTACTATTTTTTCCCGCTCCACTCCAAGCTTTCTTCTTTTTTGTTTCACCGGTTTGAAGCTTGGATCTACGTTTAGTTCATGACAAATTATACTCGGATTTATGCTCGGCATGTCCGCTGCTGACCATGCAAATGATGCTTTGTTTTTCCTTAAGAGTTCGATCAAAGCTTCTTTTATTTGGCCAGTCAAAGTTGCTCCAATTCTAATTTTCCGGTCCGGCTTGTCTTCTTCCAGTACCACTTCGACTACTACATCCTCTTTCTTCTGCCCACTAGGAAATTTTGTTTTTAGTCCTTCTTTTGCGGGCTTCGTTAATTGCTATTGAATCTTCATACGGTGGCTAGCTAAGTAACAAGTCCGTGAAGCTTCTTGATCTCCCCGAATTGTTTCCACCCCACTTGATGCTGGAAATTTGATACATGAATGATATGTAGAGGGGACTGCTTTCATCCGATAAATCCAGGGAGTCCCGAGGATGATGTTGTAAGCAGCGGGCTTATCGAAGACAACGAAGTCCACGATCTTCGATACCTTCTTGGCAAGGACCGGTAGCTTGATTGTTCCGAGAGACATGGCTGACTCGCTTGTGAATGCAACTAACGGAGATGGGGGTCCTACTATGTCTCCTCGGCTGATTCCCATTTTTTCTAGAGTACTTAAAAAGATCAAGTCGACCGAACTGCCTGTATCTATAAGGATCCTTGATACTTCGAAGTTTGCGACGTCAAGAGTAATGACTAGAGCATCGTCATGCGGTCTTTCGAGATGCCGCGTTTCTTCTTCGTTAAATGATATTGAAGCACCTTGAAAATCAATTTCTTCACTCAAGCTTGCTTTGAGTAAGACATTTCGTCTATGTTTTTTGATGGAACTTATTGAATCTCCGCAAAATCTGGAACCTCCTAGAATCACATTGATCCTCCCCTTCGAACTTCTTGGTTCTTCCTCGTTGGATAACCTTGGTCTTTTGGAATCTTGATCTTTGGAGTTTTCCTTTGCTTCGTGGTATTCCTTCACAAAATCTTTTATATCGAATTTAGAAAGATCACCACTAGCCCAAAGCTCTGCGAGGTGCTTTTTAAGAACGCTGCAATCCTTGGTTAAATGTCCGGTTACTTTATGAATGTCGCAATATAGACTTTCATCACGGACCCAAGTGTTTGATCTTCCTTTCCCTTGGAATTGCTTCCCGACGGAATTGTTGAAGGGTTGCGACCCAAACTTCCTTGGTCCTTTGCTCTCTCTAGGCTCGAACTTCTTGGCTAGCGGACGGTGACTGCCGGCTTCTCGTGTTATTGCCGTGACCAGGCTCAGTTTTCGTCTTCTACCTCCCATCCAATTGTTTGCACGGAAGAGTGCATCCTGAATTGTATCTGGTTTATGAAGTATTAAGTCTTCTTTAAACCTTGAATCATGTCGCAATCCTTTTCGTAGGGCAGATAAAGCTGATTGCTGTGAGATTCTTGGGAGTTTTGATAGCACTCCTTTGAATTTGGTGATGAAAACTCGAAGTGACTCATTAGATCCTTGCGTCAAGTTCCAAAGATCGGCATCCGAAACGCTTTTATCCATAAGGATAGAATATTGCTTTAAGAACACGGCTGACAGTTCGTCGAAATTGCTGATCGAACCCGGCTCTAATTGGGTGAACCACATTAGAGCTTGGCCACATAGATTCTCCGAAAACAGCTTGCAATAGCCTGCATCCTCATCAGCTTCATCCAACTCGACTCTTCCTGCAGCGATCAGAAAGGCTGCAAGATAGCTTTTTGGATCCTCCAATCCGCTGTAAGGGTCCAACTTGAGCTTCCGGGAATCTTTGATCCTCAAACTTGCAATTCGCGGGATAAAAGGGGTTCGCCTTGCTTCTTCAATGACTCGATTGATGTCTGGCTCCGAACTTGTAGCTTGATGAAATTTTGATTTCATTTCTTTTAATTCCTGGCTAACCTTCCTCATGGTCTCGAACTGGTCGAGGTTCTCCTGCTCGTACTGAGCTGCAAGTTGTTCTTCATCCCCGAGCTGCGTCTCTTCTTCCGACGTCTGAGCCACATTATTAGTAGCACCGGGAGTTGTTTGTCCGCTGGTTTCATTTCGTGCAGCGGAACTTGGCGAGTTGAATATCCCTCTTCGGGTTCCCACCGGGTTTCCTGCACTTAAAGAGCGAACACGAGTTTGTATATTATTGACGTTTTGGCTAAGAGATACCTGGGATGTTTGCAACGTATCGACGGCCTTCTCCACATCCGAGAACTTTTGTGATATGTCCGACATGGTTTGCTGCATAGCTTTGAGGGTTTCGGCCAATGATGTTTCAACGGCGTCTCCTCCGGACATTGTCGCTTATCTCGGAAATGTAGAAAAGAAGAAATCTGACCACTCAAGAATCCTGATCTCCCCACAGGCGGCGCCAAAATGTGGATGTCGGATTCACACACTCAAGTATTTTGTTAAGTGGGAAAGATAATTCTTGAGGGACAAAAATGAATGCGTAAAAACTTGTAAATTGATATGAAAATTGCTATATTATTTCTCTCTTTTTAGGAGGATCCCCTTTACATGGCCATTGGCCTCTATATTTATACATAGATAAGCGACATTAAAATGGATAATTAAGTACAATTATTCCTTCTTAAATGTGTCCGTTTTGATTCTTCGACTTTAATGCTCAACGTTTGAATTTGAGTTGACTCTGATTTTCATGGGCCTCGCCTTTTTGGCCCAAGTGTCCTTGAGCCGACCTACCCGCGTCTTCTACACCGAACTCACATCTCAGTGCAGTCACTTCGGACTATCGAAGTGGTGACAACCACTTCGACCGTCCCCTCGGTTCATGGGCCCAATGGGCTTCATCCTTTATGGGCCACCCGCTTGACTACGTGGCAATCTTTGGTTGGTCTCGTACTTCTGGTGCGGGATCCGACACCAACACTTGACAACAACATATACTTATTTTTTCAAGGCGAATACGAAACAAGTAACGGGTACGGAGCGAGTAACGAGTAATCATGCCCGGCCCTAAATTTCAATACGTCAACATCTAATACCAAAATACAAAAAAAAAAAAGAAATTTACAGGAATCTCTCTCCACTAAGCATGCGCTCGCTACCTTCCATGATTTATGGTCTATGAATGTCTTCGTCTTCTTCCTGTAATTATTACACTCTCCGTACGATGTTGCTTTCTTCGCCGACGTCTTTCATTGATGGGCCTAACTTAAGTAAGCAAGCCCATTTTAAAGGCCCAATTCTGAATTCACCTAACGATCCTTCCTTGTTCATCTTCTCGAACGTCTTCAATTCCCTGATTTAGGGTTTCTTATTTGCAAATCAAAGTTAAGAAGCATGAGCAGAAAATTCAACGATTCTATATAAAGGTTTCAATTTATAGAGAACACACGTTAAGGGAAAAGGTACCTCAGAACGAGTTCGTCTGCGTCTATGACTGTTGTTGATGTAGAACACCACCTTGGAGAACCAATGCGGTTTGGAGGAAATCACCATGTGTCCAATGGTCAATCCAAGCACGATACCAGGTGTGAACCCTATGGCAGCTGCAATCCAGCTCAAGACTTGTTCTTCTTCGTTATCTGATTGCTCTGAAGGCGTCGGCTCATGGACAACTCCACATTCTTCTAGAGGACGACCACAAAGCCCAAGGTTTTCTTCAAAAGACGAAGCAGATTGCGTTTGAAACTGAGTGCCTCCTGGTACTGGACCTACAAGCTGGTTATGAGAAAAGTTCATGTAGGCAAGGTACGAGAGCTTCCCTAGTTCTTTCGGAATTTCTCCTGAAAGCTTGTTTCGGGAAACATCCAGTGACTCGAGCTCTCTCAAATTCGCCATAGATGATGGGATGTGTCCGGTGAAACCATTGCTTGACAAGTTGAGGATATGAAGCTCTTTCAATAGACCCATGGATCCTGGAATCTCTCCTTCAAATTTGTTCTCAGAGAAGTCGAGAGCTGTGTAGATTTTTAGGATACGTACCAGTTCCATCGCTATACCTTTATTCATCAAAACCATTGAATCATGATAATAGCCTGATCCCATGTACTTTTCGGTAAACCGATCTTCATTTTTGCCAAGTGAGTACATTGCAGTCCAGTCCACAAAGCAATCTGTTGGCAATGTTCCATTGAAATGATTACGGGATATGTCGATGATTCGCAACTTAGGAAAGTGAGTCTTGTGTATCCGTCCGTGAAATGCGTTGGAGCGTAAGACAAGAACTTGCAGCTTTTTTAGAGAACTCAACCAGAACGGAAACGTGTCGTTAATTCTGTTGCTTCCCACATTCAAAACTTCAAGAGTAGAGAAGTGGATCAGAGATCTTGGAAGCTTTCCCTCCAGTTCGTTATGACTCACATCAAGCGACCTTAAACTTTTCATTGTATTCTTTGGAAGACTTCCACTAAGACGATTCCGACGTAGGTTTAGATCTGAAAGAGCACTCTTGAATTTTCCCATACAAGGAGGGATTGAACCACTGAAGTTGTTGTTAGATAAATCGAGAATGATTAGAGAGTGCAACGAGCAGATGAAAGATGGAATCTTTCCATTGAAATTGTTGTTGGAGCCAAACAAGTGCTTCATAGATGGTTTCGGGACAAAGGATTCTTCAGGTTTCGTTGATCTTTCGAAACCGACGAAATTGTTGTTGGAAATATACATGTAATCCAACTGTAGTAGTAACCAGCTAGGCACTTGGCCTTTGATTTTGTTGTTGGAGATGTCTAGCGTCCTCATTTGGCGTTGCGTTCTTAGGATCTCTGGAAACTCGGTGATACCACATCCTGACAAGTTCAAAGAGCCTATCAATCCCGAAGGAGGGTCAGAAACTGAAATGTTGTTTGTGACTAAAACATGGTTGCCTGAGAGATCCAATGAAATGAGCATCTTGAAACATGATAAGACTGCATTCAAGTCGATTGTAGTGGTGGTGTTCGAATGAGATAGGTAAAGATTTCCAAGCAATTTGAGATGCGAGAAGATATTAAAGTCAACTGGACCTTGGATGTTGAAATGGGAAAGGTCAAGTGTCCTAAGGTTGACTAATCTGGAAATAGATATAGGGATTGGACCTCTCAAGTTGTTACCGCCAAGTTGTAACACTAGTAAATTAGACGGTGAAGATATATTCCCAAACTCAAGAGTCCCGCTGAATTGGTTATTGTCCAAAAAAATAAGAGTTATAGAAGGAATGATGAAGAGAGAAGAAGGGATAGTTCCAACGAAATTGTTTCCACTTGCCGAAAAGGACTCAAGGATGGAGAGTGAAGTGATGTTAGGAGGAAGCGTGCCTGTGAACTGATTGTGTAAAAGTGATATTTCTGACAACTTTGTAAGATTGATTAGTTCATGTGGGAGGTTACCACTAAGTTTATTATTATCAACACGTAAGACAGACAATTGGTTCAAACTGCCAAAAGAAGATGGGATTTCACCAACAAAATTGTTAGTAGAAAGGTCGAGAAAGGTGAGATAAGACAGGTTTCCAAGTGAAGATGGGATTTCCCCAACAAAATTGTTATCATAGAGGCGGAGAGAGGTGAGGTGAAAAAGGTTTCCAAGTGAAGAAGGAATCCAACCACTGAAATAATTTCCAGAAAGGTAGAGAGAGGTGAGTTGAGAAAGGTTTCCAATCGAAGATGGGATTTGACCACTCAAATGATTATATGAAAGGTCTAGAGTGGTAAGAAAACGAAAGTTTTGAAGCATAGAAAGATTACTGTTGGAATGAAACCAGCCATGGAGGCAGCTGCACATAAGGTCTAGCTCGATTACTTCCCCGGTCTTAGCATCGCAAGTAATACCATCCCAATGACAACAGTCGCTGCCATTCCCCCATGACTTTGTCTTCGGAGGACTTGGACAACCAAAACATGGCTTCTTAATCTTAAACTCCTTCTTGAACTCGAGAAGTGCATTTCTTTGTTCGGGGTCACATAAGTGTCTATTAGGAACAGCTAAAACATCTCGAAAAATATAAAAGAACAAGAAGAGAAAATAAATAGTAATAGGAATGAGACTCATTGACTGCTATGAGCTTTTCTTCCTCCTTTAACTTTAATCTTACTTTATTGAATATCAATATAATGAAAGAGCAAAAGTAGGAATTGTGGTGGTAAGATGGTTTCATGCCAATCTCTTTATATACATAACAATAGACTCTGAACTCCACAAAGATAAAATCCACTCATCTTGTCTTTCTACCAAGTCTTCTTGACGTTGAACAGAGAGGGTAAAAAGTCTTTGTGTTGAATAGTCGGTTTCTATACATTTTTGGTTTTATTATTGGCAAGTTCATATGTTATTTGTCCAAACCAAATTATAAACTAACAAAAATTCCACGAAATAGAAGAATACCAAAAATTGCAAACAATCCAATCACAATGAGAAACATCGATTAAGTTTGATCAAAATTAGGAGAGGAGGTTAGAGTTATAAGAAGAGCATATACTTTGCAAAAACCAGTGTAGAGGTTACTGACTTGCAAGTGATTTATCACACCAAATAATAAAAGTGAGCATTAAGTTTGCGATATAGTCTACACATATATTGGCTACCATGTTACTTAGCAGTTACATCGACACCGACACAGGTTTAGATAGTTTATATTTGCTCATATTCAATCTTGTCTGAATAAGTGAATGACCATGTACTTGGGTTGCTTCCTCTCTAAGCTGTTGTATCCTTGAAGGTTATTAGAGATATGCAGTTTTTGTCTTTTTTTCTTCAGTTTCTTATTCAAGATTCTTCAGCTCGGTCTAAAGAATGAATGGCCAAATCCTTAAAGTTTATTGATAAGAAAAAAATAATCAATAAAACATACATGAACTTTCATTACACAATCGGTTTAGAAAATAGTGATCATTTTCTATAATATTATATTGAGAATTCGGTCTTGATTACAACCGCCGACATACTAGTTACTTCAACGTTATACAAAAATACAAAATATTATATTGAGAATTCGGTCTTGATTACAATCGCCGACATACTAGTTACTCCAACGTTATACAAAAATACAAAATATAGAAAATTACAACTTGTTCTAAAGAAATCTCTCTCACTAAGCACTACCTCCCATAACTTAAGTGATTTCACTTTTAATTAAAGAAAGCCCATTTTATTAGCCCAATTCGGAATGCACCTAACAATCCTGCTTGGTTTTTCTTTCTTCAGTTCCCTGATTTTAGGGTTTCTTATTTGCAGAACAAAGTAAAAAATTATTGTAATTAAATAGCATAAATCAGCCCTTGCATATATAGTTCTTACCTAGTTGATCTTTACTTTGCCGTTAACTCATCAAGAAACGTTTTCACATGTTTTTTTTCGGCAGAAGGTATAGGCCGAAAAAAGGAATAAATGAATCCTTACGCTAATTAAATTTCGTAAAAGTAAATTGTCGGCCTTAGGCCCAAAGCTCTTCTTATCCATTGGTCGATTCTGTAATACATGGGCTATGATAATTTCTAATAGAAAACTGCAATGGAAATTTTAAAAAACTAAAATGCAAGTCAAGTAGTCAACTCAAAACCTACCAAATTTATTAGTATCGTCTAAATTCTATTCTAGGTAAGGAATTTCTTAATCCATGCTCCAAATCACTGGGCTGAAAACATAAAGGAAAATACTTGCGATAAATTGAGAATGTGAAAAAAGGTAACCCGGGAAAATTACCTGGTTTTAGTAATGTAAAATTTTTTGGTCTTCTTTTAGGTTTTTGGATATATTTGGCCGTTACATTTTCATCTGAAACATTAAAATCAATATCTGCTAAAAATAGTAACTTCATAATCGTTTGTTTCCCATTGATTCCCTTAATTTGAAAAAGCCAGGGATTAGATTCTAACCGTCGGATGCAAAACATACAGTACGCTCGACCACAGAGTATAGCTGCATCACATGCTCACGCAATCATACTAAATATTAAAAGTCAAAAAAGCCCAATAGCAGCTGCAACTGCCACCAGAAGCGGTCGAGGGTAATATCGTCATTACACATAAAAGTTCTCACCTCCCCAACGCGTAGCCTCTTAACTAAAAGTCTAAAACCAAATCAATATACCTTTCCCCAATTTTGGCTCATTACCAAAAAAAAAGAAAAAAAAAGCTGTAAATAGAGAGGAAAATAAGGCGGGGAAAAGGATCACGATTCACAAATTTAGTGGAAATATCAAAAGTGCTTCGTCTTCTTCATCGGAGAGGTTCGTTCTTTTTTTCCCTTCTTCTCTCTTGTTCTGTGTATGTATCTATCTCTGTGTATATTATAGGAGCTGTAAATTAATTTTGTTTTTTTCGTGTTTTGACTTTTTTTTTTTCTCTCTCTCTCTCTCTCTCTCGGGAGATTGAGGAATTCATTTAATTGATGTGTTCCCAGGGGGTGGTTTCTGCTTTTGGATAGATATTGGTTTCTATAATAGGATCGGAATTTAAATACTAGCATTTAAGTAATTTTGGGTAACTGTAGAATTTCTATGGTCGGAATCAAATCGATACCTTTTATGATTTTTAATTATGTTTCTTGATTTCTTGTTTGTTTTTGGGTTGATTTGCAGATCTGGTGCTCTGAATTGGAGAATTGAGGTTTGAGATTTGGTTAGGCTATATAAATCTTTAGGAGATCAACAATCAGAGGAATCATTGTTGTTTTGGTTGATGAGTTTAGGGGGTTTAGATTTAGATTAGTGGTTTGTTGCGATTGTTAATCTCAAATTCAGGAGCATATGGGAAAGAGAAACACTTTTTGGGCTAGAAATTCTAATAGCAAGGTTAGATCTAAGGATAAGGGTTCTGATGAATCTGATGAGGATTATGTGATTTCCGACGAGGATGAAGAAGAGTCTGAGGCTGATCTCAAGGAGGAGTATGCCTCATCCGTTGACGGTTTTGATGGGTCTGATGCAGTGGAAGCTGAGGAGTTAGATGAGGTGGAAGAGGAAGATGTGATGCTGAGGAATGTTGAGTGGCCAAAAGTGAAAACTGGTCCTCGTGGTAACCGGAAAATCACGGGATGTAAGTCAAGAAAGATGAACCAAGTTGTGTCTGACAACGAGGATGTGGATCTTGATGATGCGGATGATGAAGAGGAGGAGATAAGGAATTCAAGGAAGGCTGTTGGAAAAGTTGGGTCTTTGGATGGAGAGAAACACAGTAGAATAGGTTTAGGAAAGCGAAGGAGAGTTTTCTATGAGATAGAGGATGAAGATGGAGACTATCCAGAGGAGGATGGCGAGGAAGAGGAAGAGAGGGATGTGGAAAATGTGGATTTAAATTCTTTGCATGATGGTGAAGACGGGATGATGGCATTGGAAGAGCAGGACAATGTGTCACACGAGACAGAAAAGGAAGATGATGGAGATTATGAGGATGAGGATGGCGATGAAGATTTTACCGCAGATGAAGATGTCTCATTAGATGAGGAAGAGGAGGAAGAAACAATTGCATGTAACAAAAAGTCACTGAAGGTTTGTAATAAAAACAAGCGAAAGCGAAGATCTGGAGAAGGTCGTAAAAGAAGGAAGAAATGCTCTGTTGCAAAAACCCGTTCAACGAGGGGAAGAAAGAGACATGGGAAAAACACAAACAGAGGAGTTGATGAAGATGATGATGATTTTGTAGATGACTGCCTACCTGCAAGAAAGAAGGCGAAGACAAAGTCATCAAGGCCAAGGCGTCGGCGTACCGTGCCATCAGATTCAGACATTGCATCCTCTGCAGAATCCGATTATGAATACACAATCTCGGAGGAGGAACGAGAGCAGATAATAGAAGCTGGTAGTTTGTTGAGAAGTAGTGTGAAGCATGCATCATCTATAAGACAAACCACAGTCAATAAGGATTTGCCTCAGCTTCGTAAACCTCCTGTGAAGAAAGGTGAAAAGAAGGTAAAGCTAGTGAAAAGAGAGGTGATAAAAAACGTTTGTGGGATTTGTCTGTCTGAGGAAGACATGCGGAGATTGAAGGGAACATTGGACTGCTGTAGCCATTACTTTTGTTTCACTTGCATAATGGAGTGGTCAAAAGTAGAATCTCGCTGCCCGCTCTGCAAGCAGCGGTTCAGAACAATCAGTAAGCCTGCAAGATCTACACCTGGAGTAGATTTGAGAGAAGTTGTGATAACTGTACCTGAACGTGATCAGGTTTGTTTTGACTACTCTTGGTTTACGCCTATAGTGTCTTTAGTTGATCTACCTAATTACTTATACTGGTATCCCCATGAATGTTGGTTGTGGTCTTCTTTCCAAATACGTCCATTATGTCTTTCAACACTCCACATTTGAGGTCCAAATAGACATTCCTTCTTGTCGTGGTTTAACATGTCAATACATAAAAGTTGCCAGTAACATCAATTTTCTCACTTAGACGCTTTAGATGCATGATAGTGAGACCTTATCAACTTTTGTGAACCTATGGGCGTGGTTGTGTTGTGTTTCCATGTCACTTCTTGTGTGATAAATTTTCTTATATGGGATTTTACTGTGTGCAGGTCTATCAACCTACTGAAGAAGAGTTGAGGAGTTATCTCGATCCCTATGAAAATATAATATGCACTGAATGTCACCAAGGTGATGATGATGGGCTTATGTTGCTTTGTGATCTTTGTGATTCATCTGCCCATACGTACTGTGTTGGTCTCGGGAGGGAAGTACCTGAAGGAAACTGGTACTGTGAAGGTTGTAGACCCGTTGCACTTGGATCAGCTAGTTCCCAAACGCATAATACATCCGAGCAACAAAGGGTTAGTGGCTTTTACAGTAGACCATCACCTCTTGTAGTTTCAGGGCAATATCAAGATGCGTCTTTGCTAGTCTCCCCACGTACACCATTTTTCAATGGAGAGAACCTATTTTCTCCAAGGCTTCCTAATGGTGATGTTCAAGGTTCTTCTCCATCCGGCTTAGGGGCAACCACATTATCAAGTAGAAGGACGCTTCACAGACACATACAAAATATTATCAACAGTGATAGACTTATTAATATGGGTGCTAGAACTGGTGGAACATCGATTGCTAACTCGAGTGATGGTTTTGTGACTACACAAGTAGGTCATGGCAGAACAATCGACCCGTCTCAGCCTGCAGCGAACCAAGTAACAGGTGTGTCATTGTATACAATCTCTGATGAAAGACTACCCGACAACAATTCATTGATTTCTGCCCATAACCCTGAGCTTTTGTCTCCAAAGTTAGATGAATTTGGAAGCCAAGAAGCATTCAGACGTTTGTCTAATAATACATTTCTTGGTGAGCGGCCTATCGATTTAGGATTATGTCATGGGCTGGCTCAGGGTGATCCCTTGTTTGGTAATCAACAACATCTTCACAGCTACATGCCAAACACAATGTCTTCCATGGCAGGAGAACGACTGCCACAAAGAGTTAAAGCGCATCTCAAAAACTTGTCCAGTCAAATCGACTTAGGTACACATAATCCAGTTCTCTCTTCATGCTCTTGGTTAACCCGGCTAGTATATTCTGCTATTCTTTGATTTACATTATAGTCTTGTTTCCAGTTTCTAAATGTGAAGTGGAATTACCTTTAGGTATTGTTTTTTAATTTAGTGGTTTAGCTTAAATTTGGAGCTAGGGACACAATTTGATTGACGTTTTGTGTAGACCTTCTTGGATTAGTTCTTCTCTGCATGACACTTCTTAGATAGTTTTGGATTGTAGCTTACATATTTGCCTAGCTTATTTTCGATGTCGACTATGGCTTTAGGCACACACATCTACGACTCATTAACTATTTGATTAGTTTCTGCTTTGCATAACTCCGCCCTTGAGACAATGTTTTAGGTTTAACTCTTATCTGCCCTCTGATTGTAGTTTTTCGGTATTCGTCCACTGTTTTGTTCAGGTCAAACCACTTTCGACGAAATTTCCACGTGCTCAATGCACACGATACTGGCAGCTTGTGGACTTGAACACGAGAGCAGTGAAGTCCATCTTGTTCCGCCACCAGTGACGTGTACTCACCATCATATGATACCTGGCAGCAGTAGTAGTAGTAGCAGCAGCAGCCTAATGAAAGGGTGTTGCTATTCTTGTTTTGATTCATTTGTAGAAGATGTAGTTAAAATGATTCTAGACACAAGACAACCCCATTGGTTGAGGCTAGGGCTCCACTAAAACCACTTGCTTCAATTGTTTATTAGATTCGTTAGAAAATTGAATTTTTTTTTTCTTTCCTCTTTTTGTTCAGATCCTGAACCTTTATTTTTAGCATTGTATATGATACAAGTGCGATAATCTTTCAATGAAAAAGAATTTTATTTTTTATGTTCCACTGTTACTATGCACTGTCCAACAAACACAAAAACTATTGAATATGTGAAAAGCTTATCAAGTTGGATCCAACCTGTAGCATTAATCCGAGTAGAGTAATAAATCGACTTTGGGCCACCACAAAGATCTTAACGGTAGCGTTTCATTAAGCCTAATACAAAAATACGACACGCTGTGCGTCTTCACAAAGTTAGAACGGCCCAAAGTTGGATCCAAACGTGGGTCAATTTACATCTTTGTAAAAATAATTGAATTTGGGCCACCAAAGAGACCGGCCCAGTAGAGAATCTAAAATTTAGAACGGTGGGAAATGTGGAGTTTAGCAAAAGTCCCACATCGGTAACAAGAAGTAAAGGAGGCTTCTAAAACAGAGTATAAATAAGAGAGCCATGCCTCGGAGAAAATCACTTACCTGGACGGGGTCAACTCGCGATCAAGAAGACGAGTGGCCTAGGCTAGTGACTTCCATTGCACATACCGGAAGGGTGCTATGCTTAAGGTCTTCCCTTGAGGAAGAGCCTACGTCATTATTTGTGGCAGAGGGGGTTTGCGTTCGCGCAGCCCCTACCATCTTTTCAATCATTAAATGTTTATCTAAAGTCTAAACTAAACAATAGTCAGTCTAAACTAAACAATAGTCAGTCTAACTGAGGCCGCCTCTTCTCTATATAAACTGTCATCAAGAGTGTTGTTTATTAGAGATCAAAATGGGACCTGAGTTTACAGCAAAACCAGAAGTAATCGATAGGACGATAGATCATTCTACAGATTTAATTTTAGTAGGAAATACCTCTTACCGATTAAAAGAAGACAAGATCTTTGTCAACAGTATTTACAGATTTGTGGAAACTGCCAATGGATAATATGAAGGATTTGACAGAGAACACACAAAAAGGGTTAAAAGACAGACATCTACACAACAACAAAAAACTAAATGTTACTCTTTCTTCATTCAGTGCCCAGGAAGCGAGTTAAGACATACCGTTCTCATCTTCCTCGCCCCCGAGCAAACCCAATCTTCTCTTTGCGACTTTTGATCTGTAACACCAAACCTCGAAAGCTTCTGTCAAATCCGGATACAACCCGTTCTTGCCTAACCATTCAGTTAATATCTCAGCTTGGTCTGCAGATGGCAATGCCAGAATTATCGATACAAAGGAAGATTCTAAAGCTTGCCATATCTCTCCATCAATTTTATATCTCACAGTACCATTCTCCTCATCTTCAGTAACCGGTGAGTCAACAAGTGGCTTTGTGTTTCTTACAAATGGAAGCCATAGTTTTACCATCTCAAGCCTTTTCGCTGTTGGCAATATCACTGTTCCATAACCGATGGCCTCTATGACTTTTGCAGTCACCTCAATGACCTTGACTCTTATCTCAACAGTCTCTGCAACTGTTGTTTCCAACTGCTCAACTACCTTAACTAACTTCTCAGATATGTCAACCCATGTTATAACAAAATCTCTAACCACTTCCATCTTTGTTAATATCTGAAAAGCCCACGACAAATCTGAAAGAACCATCCTAAAAGACCCCTTTTTGTTAATAACCTCAGACTCGACGGGTTTGAAAGAGGTTTCTTCTAGACATTGGAAGAATCTACCAAACAGGCTCTTTACACATTCATTTACTTCAAGCTTGACTTCTTCATCAGCAATCAACAACGGTGCATCGTCATCTTCGGTTATCATATACTCAATCTGTTCTTGAGCCGAGGATTTTATGTCACCCAAGGGCAAAGGCGGGGACGAAGTAGCAAACCTAAAAGCCGATACAAAGATTTCAGTAACAGCGGACTGATCAACTGGTTGGAGACGGGCAAGAATCGGCTCTGCTTCTGATCCAATTCTCGGTACAGTCCGCAGAATCTCTTCCTCTTCGCCTTCTTCCCATGGAACAGCTTCCAAGTAGTTCACACAAGCAGTGACAATCTGAGGGCAACAAAGTTCTTTAGCGACACAGAGAATCCCCAACGCACTTTTCACATTATGACACAAGTTATCCTCATGGACACCATCAGAGACAAGATAGAGAAGTCTTAAGAGATTGATATGATGATCATAGTCTGATTCTTGACAGATGACCTCAACACAGTAGCGTGAATCAAGAATCTTGCAAGTGGGCCATTTATCAGAGAGGCGGTCAGCGAAATACTGGCTTTTCTGACTAAGGATCTTGGAATGGCAATAGATCCAATCATCACGGCCTTCTTCGTTTCTAAGTCTAACAACTATGTCACTGCTCGATCGATCACCAAATGTATATGAAGCCTCGGCTTGATTATCCTGTCGAAAAAAGAAAAGGAACATTTTCAGCAATTAAACAAAAACCCACAAATCAGTAAATCATCTTTGTTTAGTATATACTTACACGAGGCTCCATAGAGCAAAAGCTGGATTGTTATGTATTTCAGGCACCTGAATAGATAATCACCATGAAAAGAGAGCAAGAAATGAGATCCATTTACAAAAATTTGCAGCCTAAAACCCAGAAAACCAAACATAAACTCAGCAAAACATTCATCATTTCACACAAGTATGAGCGAGTGCAGAGATGAATACGATCGAGTACAGAAATGCAAGTTCACTAAACAACGAGTACATAAAGCAAGCAACTTTCAATTAGGACGAATTGGTTAGTATACGAACTCAGCCCTAGATATAGAAAGACATCATCTTTTTGCTTGCTAAATTTACCAGAGAGAACAGTACCCTAAATGTTGAATCTGTAAGATTCTCAATGGTACTTCTCCCAAGAGGACTAAAAAAAACTAGAGCATTAATCTTATTGCATCTACGGACAACTCTGATATCATCCAAACTCCACCCGATCTCTTTCGCTTTCTCTCTCTCTTCTCTACAATATTCTTTCTTTTTCCCCGTTGGTACAAGATCTTGATGATGTGTGTCAGAAATTTGCTGGGCTCAAAGGACAAATCTTTCTTCTTTTTGTGTTTTTTTTTTTTTCAATTCACATTCGGCTAAAATCTTGTTGGGTCATTTAGTGGGGTAGATTTCAAATGTTCTTTTGGGGCTTTAAGGCCTTTTCAAGGTTTTATTATTTTAGTCACTGTAATTCCTTCAATTACTGTTATCATGTATGTTAATGTTACATTAAAGGATTATAAATATAAAGCTTGTTAAGTCCTCAATGTGTGTTACTTCCCTAATCAAGTCTTATGCTCGTGGCTTACAAATACAGGCTTGTTGCTTTGAGAAAAAAAAACAAGACTTGAACTTGAAGGAGGAGTTTGTTTTCTTGCTAATGTACATGAATATGACTAAACAACAACAGAAAGCGATACCTATTACCGCTTTTGTCTACATATTAACTGAAACAATGTACATGTTATTAAACATTACAGAAATAGAAAAGCGACTAGTAAGCAAAGTGATGTATTTGCTGAAAAGTCTCTATCTCCTCATAGCTGCCCAAGTTTTTCCTGTCACAACCAACAAAGAACAAAAAACCATTTCAGTGTAACTCTACAAGAATCACACGAAAGGTTTGATGATGCTTTCAAAAAGCACCTAAAAACAAGTAAACAAATCGGTTTAGAAAACAACCTGAAGCATCTGCATTAACTTTGGATGTTGTTCCAGAAGCTGACACAGCTTGTCACGGTCACTTAATAGAGACTGAAGAGGAGTTTAAAGAATTATGGTCAGCTGTGGCACGAAATACTACTAAACAAAACAAATGTGTATCATTACCAAGGATGTGGATTACAAACCTGAATGGCTTCTGGAGACTTGAAGTAATCATGTAATGACATTCCAGAGTCTTGTTGCTGAGAAGTCCCAGCTCCTTGCTGACCTTGAACAGCATGATGCTGTGGCTGTTGCTGCACCTGAGAGAGATCTTGCTGTTGAGGAGTGTGATAGTACGGCTGGACTTGCGTCTGTTGCATCATCTGCATCTGATGCATTGGAATCTGAAATGGGTTTTGCATTGATACTCCTTGCTCTGATGGTTGAGATATCTGTATGGGTGGTCTAACATGCTGAGGAGGCTGCATAGGGCGTTGTAACTGTGAAAGCTGCATCGATTGCAGCTGAGGGATGGACTGTGGATTTAGTGATTGAGGGATGGAGGGAACCGACAACATAGTTTGCGGCTTATCACCTCCTTGATGCGAAGGATTTGCATAGAATGGCACAGGGAGAGATGATGGCCTGCTAAAATTATGGGCTGACATTAAAGTGTGGGGAGGGTAAGAGATCATTCCGGTACCTGAAACAGATAAATTGCCAGACTGATGATCAATGACTGGCCCACTCTGTTGTTGTTCAGTGGTACCTACGCCTGCCTGGCTGTATCCAAAAGATTGAGTTGTAGATGTCCTTGGTGGTAACGAGGCATATGGGTTAGATGAGTACTGGGGCATTGCTGAAGGGAGGGGTGGCGTAAGCCGGATGGGTCCTCCTGAAGATTGTGTTCCATGACTAATAAAAGGGGAGGATTGATTAGAAAGAGAATCAGAGGAATGTGGTATCACAGGTGAGACTGATTGAGGTGGCACTAAGGGTAAAGGAGGCTGGTTTGGCATCACTTTCTGTTCATAAACCCCCCGACCACTGAATCCACTATGAATATGGCCCGTGTGTTGCTGACTACTCTTTGAATAGAACCCCTGAGGACCCACTCTAGGATCAATCAAATTTTGTCCTGAAGATCCTGGCATGTTGTAAGCAGGTACAAACACAGATTCAGATATGCCGGCACTCTTTAGAGGGGCCATTTTCTTTGATTCGTCTGCTTGCTCAACAAATTTTCTGTCTGAAGAAATGCTTGGTTCCCGAATCAACGACATATCAGGGCGTGAAACTGAAATCCTTGATGAAAATTCGCTCTGAACGTTTTCGTCAACATTAGATGCCACTGGTGTGCCCATGTGAGAGAATTGACTACTTCCATTTGCATCACTCTCGGTTTCTTCAACAATGGAGTGAGGAGAGTTTTGTTCAACCATGACAGGAGAAGGCTGCATAAGGTTCTCATCGGGCTGAAGAAATGGCAACTTGTCATCAGGTCCTTCACACTCCTCACCATCAAACACTATATCTATTCCTTGTAGATCATCATCAGGATCGGCTTTGAATTGTTTAGGTTTACCTGCAACTTTTTCAGAATCTCTAGCAGGAGTAGGATTTTTCACTTGCACAACAGCCTCTCCAACCACAATGGTGGATGGATTTTGGCCTCGTTCTCTCTGTCTGGCCATAAACTCATCAACATGAATAGATGGAGGTCTACCACTGCTAGATCCTGCTCGAGAAATGGTTATTGCATTAGAATTACCAGCTGTATCAACACTCCTTTCCCTAGCAACATAATCATCTACATGCATAGAGGGAGGCCTGCTGGTATTCGGCTTGCGCTGCCTAAAGGTATCTCTACGTGTGGGAGCAGGAGGAAGGGATAAAGAACCCAGCGCCCGGTGAACTGAATTTTGGGTCGGTATGTCAACAGAAGAGTTTTCGCCTTTAGCACGCCTGCTAGAGCTCTCCAAAGTTGATAGTTTCCTTTTCGCAGGGAGAGATGACTGGGGCAGACGCTCAGGTAATGTTTCTGGACATTCCCACCAGAACTTGTCTTCAAGTCCTCTTTGATAGAGATCGTCCTCAATGTTTTCAGAGTCCAAATCATCCATATCAAAATTCCCAGGAGAAACAAGAACACCTTTGCAGGAGATAATATCATCAATATTCCCGTCTTTTAGCAACGACAGCAACGACCGAGATGCCTTCAAATCCACAAAGAGAATAGGAAGTCAGTGTCAAGAGGAAAACAACAAAAGAAGTGGATGAATGATGCAAGAAAAAGCAGGCATGAGTAGTCCGTACCTCATGCAAATAGGGCTTCATCTCAGCTGTTTCGGAACTATCAGATCCAGAAGTCGTTGAACTCAACAATGTCACCATTTGTTCAATCAAACCAATATTTTCCTCTCTAAAAGTGTCTGTACCACTAAACTCACTTGGAAGGCCAAAGAGGGATTTTAGTCCTGCAACCTTCCTCGAGTTCAAACTGGAAAGATGAAGAAAATTAGACTAGAGTTTAATTGATGCGTTAAATATATACATATATATATGTTAAAGGAATGGTTTGAACTAGTTGGAAGTACTACTAAGCACATCTTCTACTTGATGATTCTTAGGCTTATATCAATTGAGCAAAACCAGATTAACTAAAATGTATGCACCAACTTAAACTAAGTGGCATCAGCGGACATTATGTTTCTATCCACATACGTAGTCAAGATGGCATACAAGGACACGTCGCCTATCAGACTAAAAAATCCTATCAAATTCGTGTTAAATTGGGTGAGCAGGAATTTAGTAGATTATGAAGAGTCTGGGAGTCACCTTTTACCATCAAGGCATAATCTGATGGAGCCCACGCTCAGAACGTTTACTGCCTTAATTGCAAGACTAGACAAACCATCTTTTGAATTAATTGAGTTCAATAACTTGATCCAGCAAGATAGAAAAGGGGGATTTTTCTTCATTTCTAGTTGATCGAGACTCAAATTATGAGTGTCACACCACCTTTCAGATACAGGTTCTTCGGCACCAGAAAACAATTGAAACAAAAGTGAAACCAGACCATCTTGACCTTCACCACATGAGATCAGGTCTTTGAAAGCGCCGAGACAAGATAATAGCTCATTGCCAACAGGCAAGACCTGTAAAAAAAGAAAATCTTACTTCGTAATCATAGTTTGGTAAGGAAATATCACAAAGATATCTCTTAGAAGAGTCATCGATATTTCAGAATCTATTGCCACAAACAATCATAATTTATAACCAGTAGCATAATTTGCAGCAATTTTATTATATCTCCAAGGGACTAGATGAGCAACATAAGAAGAACACAAACGTAATAACATCTGTAAAACAGTTGATAAACATAGATCACAACAATGTTGACAAATTTTGATATACCTGGCAGAACTTCAGCACAAAGGGTAAAATCAATGCACAATCTTTTGCACTCAAACTGGCCAATCTGTACAATTTAATATAAATAAAAAATCGAATAGAGATAAAATGTGATCTAGATAAGGTAATACTAGTACAATTAGGTTCCATGTTATAAATGGCACCCAAAAATGGTAATGTTAAGCAAGCCTGCAGAAAACACACTTACAGCTCTTTCTTCTGAAAGCACAAGAGAGGCACTTGTGAATCACATAGCAGTGAGATCGATCTGAAAGCTGGAATACACCACTGAATCACACTAGACTCGGACACAATTCCATACTCTAGAACCCTGTTTTCACTTGGATAAGTGGCATCATAACATCTTTCCAGAACTTCCACAAGGAGTTGAACAATACCCTCCTCTAAGAGTAATCCCTGACGTGAATAAATTTCAGGTGAAAAAAGAAACAAAAAAAAAGTGAAAGAAAACTATGATCGTGAGGCAAAGAGTATGACCTTAGCATGCGGGTGCTCTAATAAACTAGCCAGAAAATTAAGATATCTGTAGACCTGAAAGAGGGTAATGAGACTGGTTAGGAGCAGCAGTAACATAGACAGCGAGTTAGAGAGGCTGAACAAACACCATATAAGCTTCAGTGTTTCTTGTTGATGACTGATCCAAAATACCATCTCTGATAGATGAAAATATGGGCCTCAGAAGGATAGAAGCATGCTCAACCCTTTGACATGCAATACGAACTATGAAAACCCGAAGCATATCCTGAATGACCACCAATGCCTGTTTGAAAATAAGACAGTCCAAATCATGCTGAATAAATGATAACAAAAGCAAAAGCAGCAGAGAAACACTGGAGCGAACAAGATATAGAAGAACATACAGATACTGCATGATGTTGGATAATCTTTGCAATCTTTTCAAGATTAGGAGTCAAATGGTTTATCAGCTTTTCAAGAGGACCAGCCTCCAGATACCAGTTGATCTGTTTCTCCTTCTGTGGACCCATCAATGTCCCAACCGCCAACTTTCTGAGACCACTTAATAAGGGCATGCCACTCTTCCAAAACCAGACTCCTTCTTCAGGGAGAATATCGGTCTTGCAATGAGAAATACATGAAGAATAAAGTATTAGACAATAAATGGGGATCTTCCAGTTGCTACCGTTTACATTAAATGACTACAAAACACATGAACAAAATTCCATCACAAACGTTCAGATGATTCATATCTATTCGGCTGGAAATATATGTTAATTTTCTCACAATGATATGAATAGTGCATGCCATCACAAACACCAAGTAAAAAATAATTAGCGGAAGTGTAAGATTTCCATACTAGAATGCAGAGGAAACTACAGGTCTCCTTTGGACCCAAGGCAGGAACAGAAGACGTCTGGACACCCGAAAGAAGAGTGTGGAATAGTCCAGGAATCCATCCATAAACTGGCCAGCAGACAAGGGCGGACACAATGAGGTGGCACACTGCTCCAAAGCCAAGAGCAGAGTCCGGATAATGGGAGGACAAGTCAGCTGCACAAGCAGCTAGCTTCGGGCTGGAAAGAAAAAAAACCATCATGGCTCAAAGCTTAACTTTGTATAAAACATACACGTGATTAATACTACTAAAACAAAAGAAAAGTAACTCACCTGACTTCCCGATGTAGCCTTAGGAGTGCCTTCATCAGTTTGGTGTTTCTATACTGCTCCTTAGTTCCCTTTAGACAGCAAAGACAATGTCAATGACCAGAGGGGATAGTGAAGACGCATAAGCCCGCAATTATAGAGTCTCAACAAAGTAAGATAAAGGCAGAACTTAAGAAGCTATGGCTTTTGAGAGAAGATTTTAATCAAATTTATTCCGCAGAATCAAATCATTTGTTGCTGATACATGATGAAAAAACTAATAGTGTTTAAAGCAACAGACCTGTAGTCTTTGCAGAACAGATATCAAGAGGACGAGGGAAGGAATTAACAGGTCCACCAAGCTTTGCTCACGATTACGTTCAGACAAAAAGTCAGAAATAGAACTGCATCCATGATCGTCATCGACCAGATAATCTGCTAAGCCCAAAACAAAAGAACTAGTTGAGTGTCACCTATAATCATCAAACGATTGATGAAAAGTAGCTGAAACATCGTGAACCAATAAGAAGAAAGTTTTTGAAAGGATAAATATAAAAAACGGATATCTAGCCAGTGGGTGATTTAAACTCTTCCCAGCATCTCTTATCGTCACGTCTAAATTTAAGAGTCAAATGGTAGCAGCAATAGAGGAGTTGGATAAAAGCACAGAATAGACAGTAGTTTACCATAAATATTCGACGACCTCTCAAACATGAAGCTGCAGTTGACCAAGATAGCATACACAACTGTAACCGCACCCTCGTCATATAAAGCAGCAGCAACAGTCTGTACAAAGCACAGCATTTCAGAACACTTAAATAAGAAGACTACAGCATCTGAAAGAAAAAGTAATTTCTGGAAAAAAATATGGGGAAAGATAACATACTGAATTATCTGAAATCAGCGCTAAAATTCGAAGTGCTGTTGTCAACTGTGAAATTGATGAATCAGAAAGGTTAACACCTTCGAAAGATTTCTCAAAGATAACTTTTCCAAGATTATCTAGGACGTTCATCTCAGAGACATTTGTTGATTCTCCAGCACCATTCTCAGCCTGTGTTAAATCCAGTGCAAGGATGCTTGATGATGATAATTGGGCGTCCCCTCCAGAAGCCAAGACAGCAGCATAACGTAAAAGGCCAACTACACCATGCTTGTGATAAACCACACCCGCATCAATCCATTTAAGTAATCGTGAAGGAGCATCTTTTCGATTAGAACCACCCGGTGACAAAGTATGCAAGGCCTTATGAAGGACTGGGGCATGTTCAATCCAAGCATGCAAGCATGATGCAGTTGAGTCAGAGACTATGACCTCAAAAATCTCAGCAGCTGAGTGACATATTGCTAGATTAAGCGGTGAAATTCCTGAGAATGAGAACGTTAAGCAAGTAAGAGGTTTTAAAAGAAGATAACCAAAAGACTATGCCAAGGTAGTAAATTCAGAGATAAAGCAGCAACGATACCACTATTTTCAACTGCTGGCTCCATATCCTTGGCTGAATGCAAAGCTTCAATCAAGACTACTAAAGCCTAAAAGAGAACAATAAAGTATATTAGTGAAAACCACGAGTATCCCTGCTCCAATACAATTTACACCACTACGAACAAGTGAATTAACAATAATGAATTAGAACACTAACAGAGTTTGCACAAGAAACAAAGAGATTAACAATTTTGTTATAGTCAAAGTTTACATGACCAGCATAGGGGACCACAGATGTAACACATTCTTCCACTAATCTCCCAGAAAGTTCCCATTATAACCAAAGGTTTAAATTTTGTGAAGGTAGCTAAAAAACACATGATTTTTTAAACAATCAAATGTGTGTCATTTCTTCACCATTGTTTTACCATTTATCAGCTTCAGAAGGAAAGCAGGGGGGAATGAGAATTATGAATTCATTTCAGACAAGTTTATCATAAATTGTGAGAGACCACAATGAAGAAAAAGAGCAGAAGTATATTCTTTTTCCTGGATCCAGATTCATACCTCTGGAAAAACACCTAACGTCAATAAAGCTTCACGCCCACAATCAGACCTGCACTTGCAGGGTGCCTTCCAGTTAATTTCAAAAGAAGGCAAAGACAAACAAAAGCAGATTTTGGCAAACCGAGACATGACAGCAAAACATTTATCACCTAGAAACATCACGCAACTCCCATAAAATCCATAGAAATTCTTCTGTTTGTTGTGTCGACTTGAGCAAACGATCTACCGCACTCACCTGAATAAAGTATGTAAGAAATAGTAGGATACAAGTATAAATCTACGAATGTAAAGGATGTGCCCTTTATGGTAAAATGAACCCACCACCCTCAAATGCATCTCAAGATTTATTCCAATTTCCAGTAAGCTGCAAGTAAAACCCTTGGATATTAAAATTGAAGCATAGTGGAGGGGGACACACTCCTCCTTGTTCAGATCGACGGATCCCTTCAGAGATTGTATTATTGTAGCAGTCAGTTCAGGATGATGTAGCAAAAAGCTCAATCCTGGAAAACAGAAGATACAGGCTGTATTACAACTCTAATGCACATAATCCTCAAGTCTGTGCTAGTGGGGAAGTTAAATAAGAATACCTGTGCGTGAAAACATCAATGAAAGAATTATGTTGCCAATAAACATTGCGATATCAGTAAAGACATCCATAAGGTCTCCAACTTTAGAATGCAATCCAGGCATTGAGAGAAGTGCTGCTGACAAAGGAAGAAAACCCCGCTCCTGTGCATTGTCAGACGCTTCAAGTAAGGTTTATTAATTAGACCCTCTAAAAAAATTTGATTTCTGACACGCCACATATTTAGCAACTAAAATAGTGCTAAAATGTCTAAGTCAAAGACTAATTTAACCAAATGATTTACCGTCAGAAGTGCCAACATGTGCGAATCAATTCCAGAGCTATAAAACGGACATGCCCATGAAGCAGTTAGTTTACTCGTGGCTTTGTATGACAACCAGCCTTCCGAATGATCAGAAACCAAACTTCTTTCTGCGTAGGCTGATGGTGAGGGATCTTCAACTGATCCAAGTGACTTCATCAGGTTCTGAATTGATAGTCAGCAGTAACACCAGTCAGAATATTAAATGGTTGGTTTACTGATTTTATAAGCGAGCAAATCACATGAAATTATAAGCAGAAACAAACCTGGAGCTTTTGAAGTTGTGACTTAGCATCAGATAGCATATCCAGATTATGAGTTGCAGCCGCATGAGAATTGGAGAGACCTTCCAATGCTGACAACACTGCAAACTGATAGACAGAATATTAGTAACAGTATTAACATAAAGGGCCTATCAACATAATGCCAACAACACAAGATTCTTAATATGGAGAGTACCTCATATCTTGATATAACCTCGTAAATTCTCAAACGACGAAGAATATAAATTGCAAGAGAGGCAATCTCATGGCATGGTTTCTGCATAAGTAATTTCAACAGAAGACAGTAGCCCTCACTCTTCCCAGATGGGATACTTCCATCCTCACGAGGCCACCAACCTAAAAATCCTTCACACCCAACTGAATGGCGTGTAGCCTGCTCAACAACTCCAAGCAACAACAATGTAATGGTGGTAGAATTCTGAACATCATGACCAAAGAAATATACAAGTTGATCCATCCCACCGGAATTGACAAATTGGAGGCAGCCTTCTCGGCCAGAGCATAATAAGAAGGCCAAACTTAAACCCAAAAGAGTGGCTTTTCCCTGAAATGAGAAAATTAACAACAATTAATCTATTAATATTAGAAACTTCTATCACCAGAGTGTGAGAGCTAAAACGAAAATGTAATACCTTTGAAAGCTGTGGAAGGACAGTACATAAGGAATCTCTTTCAAACTGAATATATGGGCTCAACATATCAACCAATTGTTGTGAAGTAGCCAAACAAGTCTCTGATTCAAGAAAACTGAACACTCCTAGTGCCACATCTGATTCTTGAATTTCATTGAGATCAAGAATATCTTTCTTAACCTTGTCAATTATATCATGAAATAACCCAGAATCTACGGAACTGGCCACGGCCGGACAATTCTTATTCTTTAAAAAGAAATCTACATTGTCTGTGACATAAGACGAGACCCCAGACACTACCGTATCCACAAATTTATTTACTACATCACTAGTAGCTAGCTTATCAAAGACTTTTAGCAGCAGCTGCAACAATCGCTTTACTTCCACAGGCACATCTACAGTAGCGAGGGGGAGAGATACTATGTCTAGAGAGGATAGACATTCCTCTATTGTTCTGTTAACTGAGTGCAGTACCAATGGCAAGTCCTCAAGATTACCCTCAGTGGAACTCACAATATCAGTTACAGAACGACCTTCAAGAATGATATTGTACTGCCCCAAATCTTTCACGATGTTCCCATAGACGATCAAGCTCAAACTTCGATAGCTGCCTCTAACCACCAGATGGTTTGTTACAACAGCCTGCAATTTTGATGAGAAAAGTCAAGTAATGCAAGGAACTGAAACCTGCAAATGGGAATGATTGACCACTTTTCTGGTAGCATAGAGGGAGGCTGAACGTCTGCCTTTTGACACACAAGATGGCTTAATTAAAAGGTATTCAAAACTCTAAACCCCGCTCATTCCCAACCCAAACTAAACCCCTTATCACCTACAACAAGTTATTGACTCCCTCTATTATGCCACCCCTTTTATCAAAAGACAAATATAAGATCTAGCAATTTACATATATACACATCTCTAAGGGAGTATGTACATCTATAAGCCATATTTCCAGCTAACAGCTCCTTGTTCCTAATGGTAGCCAATAACTATGGTCTAAGGACAGGAAATGTACATAAGAACCATTCCCAAATGTTGTTACCAGCATCAGTCGCAGAATACCAAACTAATCAATTCCAAGAACCGAAAAGACATGAAAGGGAAAAGAAACAAAAATCAATTTGAAGATAAATCAAGTTTAGCAGTTACCTCCACTTCCAAAGGGTAGGGCGCTGAAGGAGTGTAAAGAAAAGGATTACAAAGTCGCTTAAATTTTGATTCTCCTTCACATCGAACGAACACTTCCAATGCAAATGAAGGAGGTGAAGTTGCCCTAACGAAAATATTGTCAACATTTAGATAACCAACCATAGACATCACCCACGCTCAAGAAATGTTGTCGGACTCTAAGTCACTCACAAAGAACATAAAGCTGGCATTTTAGCTGAAAATCTAACTACAAGTGGTTCAGCTACAATACCCCTTCACTATTTTTGTTTCTATAAGACGAATTGACTCGAAATCTAGATTTCTCTGAAAGTGACTAAAACCGAAGTTTATTAATGAAAAAGGAGCTGAACTTTAGAGTCTTGACATTTCAACTAAACCACTGTTTCAAAATATCATGTCTGCAAAGTTCAGTTTTTTGTTGCAGTTACAAGTTCGGGTTTTTCAGAATTTCTACACAAATTTAGGTTTCTTATCATTCTCCCTTCCAGTGACAAGAAAATAGCTAATCGTGTACTCTTACATCCAAAACAAGGCTTAACATCAAAGATTCAATAGAGATCACAGATACAGAGTCGAGAATATAGGACCATGCATTTCAACAAGACTTCTAATGGTGGGTATTACTACTTCAAGATCCTCAATAGTTAAGATCAAGAAAGAAATAGAAGAATACAAAGTCAAAAAAGAACATACCCGACAAGAGAAACAGCTTGAGAAGATGAGGAAGCATTCTGCTCCAAAAATTCGCAAGCTGTGATGATTACTGGCTCAGCAAATATCACCTATAAGAATTAAAGAAAACATAAAACAAATCCTCAGAAGCGTGAAACCAAACAAGTAACTTCTGACATCGAATGACAAAACCACCACATGTAATACTTGTTCCGACCAATCCCGTACAAGTAGTCAGTAATAACTATTCACCTAAGCATTTTCTACCAGGTTTCAGAGACTCAGATAAAAGAGAACCCTAATCCAACTCAACATAGATACTCCCTAGAAGCTCAGCAAAAAGAACAGGGCAGTATTCCAAGTGTATCACAAACTAAAGATAAAGGTTACCTCGTCGACATATTCGTCCAATTGAGGATGAACAAAGGTCTGAGCGAACAGAACACAAGGCTCAGATCGTACCATGCCTCCAGAATGATTGGTGGTCTTCTTGAATTGCGTAAGTCTCTTAGGTCAACATAAAATTGATTCAGCCTGACTGCTAAAATCTGAGATTATCAAATGATGCTTCCGAAATAGAGAAATCAGAGACAAATACACAACTTAAAACAAATTCACTAACCCACAAAATTTTTCTATCACATTCGCATATAGAGCTCACATCCGAAACATCACTAAGCAAAGCCCGTTTCTAAGGGTATGCGAATCATGCAACTGCACAGAGCCTCTCGACAGCTAGATCACGACTTAAATCTATATGTAAAGTAGTTATCAAAAAAAAAAAAGTAGTTCTACAATAAAACGGGAACAATTAGGTTTAATTTCTCTACTTTGGGATCGACACAGACCTTAGAAAAAGGAGAAAATCTGCGTTTAGAAACGAAGTCACAAGAGGAATGCGAATAAGAGTATGAATCGAAGTAGCTTACCTGGGAATTCGAGAGAGTACGACGCAGGTTGAAGAAGGAGAAGAAGAACAACAACAAACGCCGTTGTTTTTTTTGGTTTATCCGGCGGTTGGCTCTTTTTTTTGTTTAACCGGCGTTAAGCTTTTTAGGGTTGGCCCGGTTATGCTTAACGAAAAAGGCTCTTCTCGATTTAAACCAATATCAAATAATTAAATAATAATAAAATTGCTCTCTAAATTCTTTTATTAATCATTTTAGAGTCCCATGTTGGTGAAGTGGCTCTGATGAGAATTGAGAAGTAGAGTTCCTTGCACAATCGATTCGGTATTTGACACAATCATATAAACAAACTGCTAAATGTTTGACAACTTTCCATACAAACAAACAAACTCACGTTCAAATGGAATATCCCTCGCATCTTTGAGCTGAACTAATCGCGCAGATAATAGCAAAATGAAATTGAGAAACACACACAATGTTTTTTAAGTGTTCAAGCACCTCGCCGTGAAAATACTCTACATCGTCGCCACTTACATTGTAGTAACCTTTCTCATCTATTGTTCCATTTGCCCTTAACAAGCGTATGTTAAAGTTATTGTTTTCTATCTACCATGATTTAACATTTTGTTAGATCCTTTTCATTGATATTGGTATATGGATGGATATGTTTGATTTTTACTCATGTGACATACATAACATGAAACATAACAAAAGAAAAAATCCCAAAAACGAGGATACTGCATCAAAGGAGACATGTCATGCTTCCAAAGTTATAAAACACAAACATTTACTTTAAGTCTCTTAAGATATAAGACACAAACACTGACAAGTTATTTAGCTAACATAGAGATAAGTACCTAAAACATAGATATTGGCAACACAATAAAAGTGCTTTAGTACTACTAAGTTGAATTTTTTTAACACATACGACTTCATATTAGATGACCTGGTGCGAACTCCATCCTCTGCATCAGCCAGCGAATTCCATCTTCTCGATCAGCCAGTCTAATATTCATCTTCCAGACGAAAGAGAACAAAGATAAACAAGTCATCAGCAACTTAGACCTTAATCACAATGGCCTTCTAGAATCACTTTAGAAGAGGTAAATATCTTTTTATCTACCCTCAAAGATTTCTTATTCTGAAGTCATGCACAGAGACAGTTTACAGTTTCAAATAGATCTAAACAGTCAGAAGATACTTGTCACCTTTAATCCCTATTCTAGCATGGAAACGAATAGTAATAAGACATGCACTTTAGTTGTTCATGATATTCTCCATGTTAAGATACTTGTAGTGACAGATATATAATCAGCCAAGACAATATAATTTGTTGAGATGGTTCTTTGACTATATCTTTCTAACAAACATGAGACTGAATGCCCGATGACCTAAATCTAAACATGTTTGAGCTAGGACATAAGTATATCCAAATATGCACAACTTCAAGCTATAGAAAGTATCCACGACAAAAGAAATGCTGAGTCGAAAACCATACCTTTACTAGTTTTGGTTTGAGAGCTTTGTGATAGGAGCAGGTCTACAGAGGATGGGATAGTTCTCGTGTTGAACAAACGTAGACCAAGCCTTGCATTGATACTCGACAAGAGGCCCATCAGGTTTCTCCCTAGCCATACATGTAATGTACGACTTTGATTTAGGTCCTGCAGAAAATGCACCTCGCACCACTTCCACAAACTCCACATTCAACCCCTTTTTGAAAACAATAAAACAGTTAGCGAGGATGTTAGCTTACACATAAATGTATATACAGGCAAGACAAAAGAAATGTTATCACAAGTAAACCTTGTATTGGTTGAATGTTTTGAGACAGACACAAGCCATCCTGCAAAGTACTCGCGGTAGGTTTGGCCCAAACCCGCAGACCATTCCAGATCAGCGACTGCTTTGATTGGTGAGTAGTTTTGCATTGGCATAAGCTCCGGATCCACGTAAAATCCCTAAAAACAAAGCACACGTTAGACAAACTCATTACAAAGCTAACAAATTGCATAAATTTAGTTAGAAAATTCAACCTTGCTCTCGATGAGCTGGCGTTTGACGCGGCGCCACTTTAGTTCATCCTCTTCATTGGACATTTCATCTTCCTCTTCAGAGGAATCGTACTCGAGACCATCGAAGCTGTCCACATCCCATTCAGGTTCGACCCACCACTTGGACTTTATGACGAGCATGTCTCCAGAGTAAGAGTATTCAACGCCACTCTCTTCCTTTTCATCGCCGCTCTCATCAACCTCATAGCCGCTCTCTTCGGCCACGGTCTTACGTTTTGCCAGTAAAGCAAGAGCGAAGGCCATAGCTTCATCCACGGGTTCTTCATTCTCATCCTCCTCAGAGTCGACGTATTCGTATTCTTCATCGCCGCTCTCTTCTATATCATCCGCTGGGTCAGACTCGGCCTTACGTTTTGCCAGGGAAGTAGTGGCGAGGGCCAAAGATTCCTCCATGGGTTCTGTTGCCTCCATAAACTTCCGATTATAATCACGAGGTCTGAGTACCTGTACTTTCTCTGAATTTTTTTTTTATCAAGTATCATATATAAAGTACTATAACCATTAAAATTTAAGTGAATAAGAAAGTTAATTTAATTATATGTACGTCGGTTTTGATTGTGGATTAATAACCGACTCCAAATCGCTTCCTTTTTGTTTTGTTCTTGCGTTATTTTTTAGAATGACATAATTAAAGTGACTTTATCTATTAAATCTCTTGTAGTGTATATTTAACTATGTCTCTCTTACAAATAGGAAGCTACATGTCTTTCCTTTAGACCCAAGGCAGGAACAGAGGACGTCTAGAAACCAGAAAGAAGAGTCTCTCGAATAGCCTAAGAATCCATCCATAAACTGGCCATGTTTTAGATGCCCTTTTGCAAACTCCAGCTATGCATCCATCTAAAAAAAAAAAAAAAAACAGAACAAGTTAGATTCTAGAAGGTTGTAAGAGCTAACTTCTTCATATCTACCCATGAAAATCTCTCAGTTACTCTGAAATCATAGAACACACAACACACTTTCAAATAGACTTGAATATTCAACAGCTTCTTTTCTATCTTTAACACATCTTTACTAGTGAATCAATCCCTGAGGTTGTATAGATGAACTAAAAAATCTCACTAACAAGGAACCAAATAGTTGAAAAAAAACTTGCACTTTAGCTATTGATAACCCCCACTTTGCATGTAGTTGTAGGGACAAAAATGGTCAGCCAAGACAAACCCTCGAGATGCTTCTCTGCCTATCTTCTTGACTCAGTCCCCGAATACCAAATTGTGAAAAAACATCATAAATCTACATGTTTGAGCTTGGGTCCAAAACCATACCTTTACTATTTTTGGTTTGCTTTAGGAGCCCGTCTACAGAGAATGGGATAGTTCTCGTGTCTAATTACAGTACACCACACTTTAGCTTGATACTCGACAAGAGGTCCATCAGGTTTCTCCTTAGCCATAAATGTAATGTACGACTTTGATCTAGATCCGGCTGTAAATATACCTCTCACCACTTCCACAAACTCTACATTCGATCTCTTTTAAAAAACAATAAAGCAATTTTTTTCTAAATGTCAGATCACACGTACTGAATGTATGTATAGACAAGAGAAACAACATGTAATAACTAAACCTTGTCTTGGTTGTACTTTTTGAGACAGAGACAAGCCATCTCTGCAAAGTACTCGCGGTAGGTTTGCCCGAAACTGGCAGGCAAATCCAAATTAGGGACTACTTTGTAATCTGAGTAGTTGTACATTGGCCAAAGCTCTGGCTCCACATAAAACCCCTAAATTCAGGCACACACAGTCAAGATTTACTCTTTATCAATCTAACATATTAGGAGCTAGCGGTTACACTCAATTAATTAGTTATACCTTGTTCTCGATGAGCTGGCGCTTAAAGCGACGCCATAGTTTTTCATGTTCTTCCTTGGGGAATTCATTTTTATATTCAGAGGAATCGTACTCGAGACCACCGAAGCTGTCCACATCCCATTCAGGGACTTTAAACCACGTCGGATGTAAGAGCTCATCGTCAGGGTCAACGTAATCATCGCCGCTCTCATCATTCTCATCGTCAGAGTCAACGTAATCATCATCGCCGCTCTCTTCTATTTTCTCCAAGGGTTCTGTTGCCTCCATCAACTTGCTCGATTCCGTCGTCTCTGCTGCGCATTCTTTCAGATCCATTGATTTAATTTTTATGAGAGTAAACCATGGACGGTCTATACTAGTATTTTTGCAACACTTTGATTACGGTTGGGTAAAAATGATTCTGGATTAATCGGATATCCGATCCGTTTTTTAAATTTCTTCACAAAAAAATACTTGGATCGGATTAAATAAAACTCAACTCATACACCGGATATTCTATATTTAATAATTTAGATATTTAGAAGATTTTATTAAGATTTTGAATTATGATTCTCCTATCATATTTGTTTGATTTGTTTTATATTGTTTTGAATTATCATATAATACATAAAGTAAAAAAAAAGGGAGACTCACAAAAATACCCCTTTTTCAATACCCCTTTTCAAAAATAGTCCATTTGGCTGTCCATTTTTAAAAATACCCCTTTTTATGTACAAAATGACTAAATTACAATTCTTTTAATAAAAGATATCACAAATATATAAGAAAATATAACAAAATTAGGTTCACAAAATACAAAATAATTTTTGGCGGGAAAAGTGATCCCACAATTTGTAGACCTAATTTTGTTTCAAATAAAGTAAAATGGTCATTAAAAATTAAAAGAGGGCAAACTTAAAAATGGATTCTCAAATGGGGCATTTTTGAAAAGGGGTATTGAAAAAGGGGCATTTTTAACAATTTCTCAAAAAAAAAATCAATTTTTTTTCTGCATATACTTTGATTCGAAATTTTAAAAACGGACATATATTATCCAATTGACGAAAATGTGTGTTCAACGTTCTACATCGATTAAAATATTTAGACAATAATTCAGAATCATATCATAAATAAGATCAACACTAATAAAATAAATGAGTTTTTTGGCGGGACGGGTTTGGCGGAACAGGTTTTTGAATCAACAATAATAAAAAGATTAAAATATCATTAATCTGCCACTTCAATACGGATTAAATCCTTTTTTTTTCTAATACCACCAATATTAGACATATTAAATCAGTCTCATTTAGAAAAGATTGTATAAAACCAAAAATTGTCCCGTGGTATAATGTTACTTAATAACAATTGTAAACTATAAAATATAAATATCTTAAAACATTATAAAATTTACACACTTTTATATAATAAATAATCGTTAAATTTTAAAAATTACTACTTTTAGAAAACAAATCACGGGACGTGATAAAAAGTTACAGGACGGGTTATATTTTGGAACGAAGTTATATGGTGGACGAGTTTGAATCAATATTTATAAAATTTTAAAATATCATTAACATGCCGCTTTAATACAGATTAAATCTTCAGTTTATTAAAATATAAATGTCTTAGAAAATGATATGATTTGTAAGCTTTTATATATAATAAATAATCATTAAATTTTAAAATAAAAATAAATCATGGGACGGGTTAAGAAATTACGGAACGAGTTATATTTTGGAACGGGTTTATATGGCGGACAAATTTGAATCAATATTTATAAATATCATTAATATGCCGCTTTAATACGGGTTAAATCTTCAGTTTATTAACAATTGTCTCGTGGACTCGTGGTATACCGTTACTTAATAACAATTGTACTACAAAAAAATATGAGCATTGATAGCACATGACGATAGCACGGTTTACGTATTTGCTATTAAAAATGGTATTCAGAATTTGGTTACTATTCCATAGCATTTCAAAAACGCTAACTATAGCATAACATTTCAAAAACGCTAAGCTTAATAAAAGCAAAGTGGGAAGCCAAAAATCACATTGGACCGCTGACACTTAACAAAATCACATTAAACTATAATATAAATAAATATTTTATAAGGAAATACAATTTACAAAATATTTTTATACTAATTTTAAAATAAATCATCCCGCGATGTACCATGAATTAAAATCTAGTTGGGTTAATATTGTAATAAGAAAAGTGAAAACCCTAAATGTCTTACAAAGATATTTGATAAATCCTTTACAAATTACAGAAGTATCTGGCGGTGGTTTTATTAATGAGATAGTCAAATAGTAAATTCGACAAGATATACAAAAACAGGTCTTAAATATGTTGCATAAGCGACATAACTTGAAGACCATACAGTTGCTTGAGAAACACACAAATAAAGAGAGAGATAATGTATATAACATGAGTAGAGTTCTATCTCACACAGACACACACAGTAGCTGGAACAAGTGGGTTTTTAGTTACCAAACCCATTATTGTTCTTCACCCGTTTTATGAGCTGGTCTACAGAGGATGGGATAGTTCACGTTTCGAACAACCGTACAACAAACCTTACATTGGTACTCGACAAGAGGCCCATCAGGTTTCTCCTTAGCCATGAATGAAATGTACACCTTTGATTTGGATCCTGCTGTAAATGCACCTCTCAACACTTCCACAAACTCCACATTCAACCGCTTTTCGAAAACAATTAGTTAAAATGTTAGCTTACACATAAATGTATATACAGGCAAGAGAAAAGAAATGTTAGAACTAATAAACCTTGTATTGGTTGAATGTTTTGAGACAGAGACAAGCCATCTCTGCAAAAAACTCGCGGTAGGTTTGGCCGCAACCTGCAGAACGTTCCAAATCTTCGACTGGTTTGAATCGTGAGTAGTTGTACATTGGCATAAGCTCCGGCTCCACGTAAAACCCCTAAAAACCAAAGCACACACGTTACACAAATTAACTCATTATACAGCTAACAAATTTTCATAAATTTAGTTAAAAATTCTATCAAACCTTGCTCTCGGTGAGCTGGCGTTTAAAGCGGCGCCACTTTTGTTCATCCTCTTCATTGGACATTTCATCTTCCTCTTCGGAGGAATCGTACTCGAGACCATCGAAGCTGTCCAAATCCCATTCAGGTTCGACCCACCACTTGGGCTTTATGATGAGTGTTTCTCCAGAGTAAGAGAATTCAGAGTCACTCTCTTCTTCTTCATCGCCGCTTTCATCAACCTCATAGTCGCTCTCTTCTATTTCCTCCGCCGGATCGGTCTCACGTTTTGCAAGGATCGCAAGAGCGAAGGCCAAAGCTTCATCCACGGGTTCTTCAGAGTCAACGTATTCATTATCGCTGCTCTCTTCAACCTCATCGCCGCTCGAGTCTTCCGTGGGTTCTGTTGTGATATAGTATTACACGTGTGGGTTGGCACGTGCGGATTCAAGTGGCAAAATAAGAAGAGTCTGGAATCAATTCGACCCACCACTTGGGCTTTATGATGAGTGTTTCTCCAGAGTAAGAGAATTCAGAGTCACTCTCTTCTTCTTCATCGCCGCTCTCATCAACCTCATAGTCGTTCTCTACTTGTATGGCTAGGTTTCTCTCATCTCGTTTTGCAAGGATCGCAAGAGCGAAGGCCAAAGCTTCATCCACGGGTTCTTCAGAGTCAACGTATTCATTATCGCTGCGTGGTTTGACTGTATCATGTTGTCTCCATCAATTTGCTCGAGTCTCCTTCTGTCGTCGTCTCTGCTACGTATTCTTCGTCTCTGCTACGTATTCTTTGAGGTCCATTGATTATACCGGAGCAAACCCTAGACAATTGGCATTATGAGAAAAGAGAAAACCTAATTGGATTTGGAACAGAGTTTGTTTAATCTGTCTTTGCTGTATAAGTGATGGATTATAAGCAAATAATAACATAAATTCGACCAACTATACAAAAACACACGTCTTAAATATGTTACATAAGCCACATAACTTAAAATTCTTACAGTTGTTTGAGAAACACACAGAGACAGAGAGAGCTACAAAAATCAGATAACAGAGTTTTCTTAACACACACACACACTACTAGTTGGAGCAAGTGGGTTTAGTGACCAAACCCATCATTGTTCTTCACCAGTTTTAACTACTTTCACACAGAAGATTAATCAAAGTTTTTTCACCTGACAGTGAAGTGACCTTAATAGAGAATGAGCCAAAGATGATTTGCCTGTTCACAGCTAAAGCGGATTGGCAAAAAGGAAAATCCTTTATACCAAGAAAAAAAAACTCATTTTCCTTCTTCAAGGCAAGAGTTCTTTATCTCTCTCCGTTTGACTGTGAAACGGTAAAGGATCAGGTTTTGAAATTGCTGCAGCCATTATCCATTCCTGCTGCTGCTGCTATCCACTTGCTAGGCATTACCATGCCACCAAGAGAATGGACTGGAGAACTTAGGAAGTAGTTCATGCTTGTAACTTCTGATCCCGACACATTTAATCCATTCGATAAGTTCATGGTCCCGTTTTCCGGATGAACAACTTCAGAATTCTGAGAGTTACTTTGCTGAGGCTTAGGCTGAGACTGGATCTGCATACTTCCGTCAGCTTTCTTTGCATTGGTTCCGCTTTTTTCCGAGTTCTGACTTTTAGTGTTCAAGAATCTCCCACCGGATCCTCTAGGACGCCGCAATGCATGGAGATGGCGCGAATGATGCATATATGGCTGCAACATACATAACAAGGCAAACACACTAATTAGAAATCATTTGCACAAAAGTATCAAACTAGTTTCTATATGTTATAAATACCTTGCGGCATCTACTACTCAATTTCTTCTGATCAAGAACAGCAGCAGCCTTTGCACGGGACTGGCGTCGCCTTATGATTCCATGGTATTGCTTTGAGTTCACATAGATGGTACTATCTTCCGTTTCCATGGTTAGAGGAAGCATTACCCTGCTCTGAGATCCATAGGCCGAAACAACTCCATAGTACTGTTGTTCCCCATAAGGATACTTTGTGTAGATCTAAATGACCAAAATAAACAGCCAACAAACACTAAAGTACTCAGAAACTAATTAAAGCAAATTGATGATAGGCTTCTTCTTTATATGTTTTTCAATGCGGAAAAGTTTTTACCGGTGGCTGAGTAAATCCAAGTTCCAAGCAAGGCGATTGCATTGAGAAAGTAGCTCCATGAGGCTTTGGCACAAGTCTTGGACTCTTTACATCACCTAATACATACATAATGAAAATTAGTCCAAATCAAATCACAAATGCATTCTTTTAGATTCACAAATACGTACAAAACAAATGACATTTTACAATCCAGAATTTGAACCATAAAAAAAACTTTTCGTAACATCTTTATATCTTGAAGAATCTTAGATTCTCTTTTCAGACAATTTAGCTCAGTCCTGTTCACTCTCATACCTATAAATAACTAGTAAAACATGTACTAGCACTTTCCAAAAAAAGCCACTTTTGACAATTTCAGAAATTTTCACTAGAACCATGTATTTGAGGACATTGAAAGGAGAAGACAAAAGAGAGTTTACCAAGTGAGAAAGCTAAGTGAGTTGCAGAGTTGCTCTGTTTATCCACACCTTGTCCTGTCTCTCCGACAGATCCGACCTTAACACCGGCGAACGAGTCAGAATCGCCGGCGAGACTCTCCGGAGCCAACGGCTGAGATCCAAAAGCAGTCCACCAAGAAGCCTGTGGAGCAGAGAAGAGACCTTCTCTCACAGTTTGCATAGCCATCTCCAAATTCCGATACAAAAGTGAAAAGTGGATATTGCTGAGAAGAAGAAAGATTTGTTCCTATGGAAGATAGATAACAAAACAAAAGTCAACAAAGTAAATAAGAGTTGGATGTGAAATCTTTGTCAAATTTCAAACCCAATTTAGAAAACTTGTAAGAAGAAAAAGGAAAGAACTTTGGGATTGGGTATTACGCAAAACCACACGAATGACAAAACCCATATGTGAATCATCATCAAGAGACAGACTTGTTGTCTAAAGTAAGGAAAAAAGCTTGTGTGAAACGAGAAGATAAGACACAAGAACTGAAATCTTTTTACAGACAAGAGTCCCCAATAGCAAACAAACTCCCAAAAGAAGTAAAATAAAATCCCAAATGTTGGTCAAAATCAAACACACGAAAACCTATGTGAATCTAAAAGAATAAAGCAAAGAAAAAAAGATGAGAGATTGAGTAAAACTTACACAGATGGAGTGATGATAGAGTAGAGAGTAGAGAAGCGCTTCAGATTCCTAGGAAGAGGCAGAGAAAAGCCCAATTGTTAGGAAGCCATATCGGTTCCAAAACAAGAAACAGAGATTCATTCACACACATGAGTAGAGAGAGAGAAAGAGAAAGGAGAAGAGAGAGACGTACCAATATATGAATATTACAAGTGTAGATGACAACTATAGGTTCATCAACCAATCACCTTCAACTTTTATGCTGCTCTATTTTTTTTTTCTACTTTATTTGGAGTTGGAGATATTAATTTAAAACAACTAAAAACAATTGCTCTGGTTTTTATTTTAACTATAGCGTTGGCTTGACGTGCTTTGTTTAAAAAAGCTACAATGATGCCTTGAGGACAAAAAAAGCTACAATGATCCCACTTAAATAACATTTTTTTCATTTTCATTTTTTTCCATTAGGTAAGAGTAGTGCTTGGCTTGTCAATTGCATCGTTTATTATTATGATTGTGGTCCTTGTAAGCTTTTAATTAAAAATTTGTATATGCGTCATACGGAAAAAAGGATCACCACTCAAAAATACTAAATAATTTAAATAAAAATAAAGTAACACTCTGACATCTTCAACAATGACATGCCAATATTTGCTATTATAAGCTCGTGACTCATTCCCTACCAAAACATTATATGAAGTCTACTAGAATCAACCTTGTATAAAGTCTGTAAATAGACCAAACACATATATCACAATAGCATTTCCACTTGTTGAGGATGTTATTCTTAACTAGGTTTCCAAATGATTTTCACACAATTGTCCTTTTGTTTCCTCTTTTGTAATGTTTCTTTAAATAGTTCTAGTTATTTTGTGAACCCGACCGTACATGTGTTATAATAGTTTAGCTCTATAAATATCATTCCGAATACATTAACATGTGTTATATATTTGTAAGAGATTATATAGTAGCTTTGCTTTTAGTTTTGGACTTGATTCGGAAAATTATGGATTAGCTTCCTTGACCTAAGAAGTTAACTTAAGATTTTAAGAGTTTTGTTTATATTAGATGTTTAATTGAACTTAACTAAACTTAAGTTAACTGACTAAAATTTACGAGGAATAGAGGTTAAATTATACTCCATCTGTATCAAAATATAGCTATATGCATACACTTTAAGATTTTTTTTTTAAAAAAAACTATCATTTAATATTTAATTTAATAAAATTAAACCTATAGTACAAAAGACTACCGAATACTAATGGTCATAAAATATCAAATGAATTAAAAAGTTGCATAGAAAATTGTAAACATTTTATATTTTGAAACAAAAAATTCTCTAAAACATCCTATATTTTGAAACAGAAGGAGTAGTTTAGTTGGTTAACTTTAATGCTTGATTTTGGTTTACATGTAGTGCACTAGTGCTTAAGCTTATCCCCACTACCAGCTTTTCTTTCCTCCGAAACACGATAATTAATTGTATTATGCACTTGTTAGTCAGTAATTCTAACAAAAATATCTACTTTCACTAATTAAATATGTAGAAGCTCATTCTAGTTTTAATTAGTTTATCCTAAATATCTAGAGCACATCTTTTTTTTTTGGTTAGTGATCTGAGGTTTTAGTGTAGTTGACTTGATAGAAAAACAACATGAATAACTCATTTTCAAATCATTTTTTCTTTTGTTTAATACTAATATTTTATTAATATTTTTTAGTAAATAATCATAAAGCTAGTATAGAAAAGATATATATATATATATATATATATATATATATATATATATATATATAATCCATTAGCTTTCTTAAAGTGATTTTGCTTTTAAAAAAACCAGTCGCAATAGATATTGTTCATCCTATTCTCCTATGCGATATATTTGTAAGTCACTCAAAGGCTCCACTTGTTCATAAGCTTCCAAAAAACACGATTAATGACTAATATATCACCAACTCTGTTATATGTTCTTAAGAAAATATTGCCTTTTTCCAAAAAAAAATAATAGTATAGAAAAGCTTTAAAATATACGAAATTGACAATCCAACTTTTGAATATGCTCGAAATAACGAAGTATAAAAATGAAGTAGAGCTACCTATGCATTCCACTTGAATGCATGAACTAAGTACACTCAAGTGGAAGTCGAGTGTGTACGTGTATCAGTTTATGGGTATTAAAGGAATTAAAGAACCTTTGCTTACGGCAGTAATAAAGGAATTAAAGAACCTTTGCTTTTAGTTAGGTCACTTCCTTTCCTCAATGCTCGATTTGATCGTTGACAAAACAAAATTCTTTTAACACACAAAAAAATATTAACCGCTGAGACTGAGAAGAAAGAACTACTGTATACGAAAAAAAAAAAAAAAAAAAAGAACTACTGTATACGGTTTTTCTTTCAAAAAAGTTTTATTTTAAATAACTCATTGCAAAACTTGATAAATTCTAGGTTAGTTGGATCCAAACGTGGGTCAATTTACATCTTTGTAAAAATAATTGAATTTGGGCCACCAAAGAGACCGGCCCAGTAGAGAATCTAAAATTTAGAACGGTGGGAAATGTGGAGTTTAGCAAAAGTCCCACATCGGTAACAAGAAGTAAAGGAGGCTTCTAAAACAGAGTATAAATAAGAGAGCCATGCCTCGGAGAAAATCACTTACCTGGACGGGGTCAACTCGCGATCAAGAAGACGAGTGGCCTAGGCTAGTGACTTCCATTGCACATACCGGAAGGGTGCTATGCTTAAGGTCTTCCCTTGAGGAAGAGCCTACGTCATTATTTGTGGCAGAGGGGGTTTGCGTTCGCGCAGCCCCTACCATCTTTTCAGTCTTAAGCTTACTGTTTTCATAGTAATTGGGCTAATTTTGTCTCGTCTTTAGTTACTTTCTGAATACTGCAGCTAACGAGCTTCAGAAATTATTGTACAAGCTAAAAATCTGATTCAAGAAGAAATGTGCCTCTACAAAATCTGAAATCGTTGCCATGACAAGTAGGAACCGATATTTCTCTGTTAAGGAAAGTACAATGCAAACTTTCACAAGCAATGAAACGTAAGACTTTGACTAACCAGATTGTATCAAGGAATTGGAAACGAATGATTGAATGCAAATACGTGAAATAGATACATTTTGTTTTTTCATGACCTACAGGCAATTGGAGCGTTAACCGCAGAAGCTATTAATGTGTTCATAAGTTACACTCATTCATAATCTCTTTCTCTCTCTCCTTTATTTGCTCCCCACAAACAATAATTTCCTACTTTCTCCTGAGACAGAACATGGAGTTTCCTCATTGCTGACAAGTTACCAGAAGCATTTTACTCCATTATAAGCCGTCATCAAGAATCGTAGAGCTCAACAGCTCTCGAACAAACTCACTGCGTTTCAACTTCTGCTTATGATCCTCAGCTGAAAGAGACGGTATTTTTGCATTCCTATCATCCACAAAAAAACTTCATCAGTGATCCATACATGTATGTGTATAAGACTCAACTTGATCATAGAGTTTCAGTTTGGCTCATAAATCCCAGAAGAAAACAGATGAGCAAATGATCCAATGCAAAGTTCAATCAGATCTTTAGAGATTCAACAGTCTTTTGAAATACCGGCACATGTCAGATTTTAACTAACAAGAGTGACCATAAGAGTTTAGGCAAAGCAAATGATGTGAGAAGGAGGAAATATACCCTTCAGGTATACTCTGAGTTAATGGTTTCTTGACAGAACCGGTTTCTGCAGATATACATGACTCCGTTGTGAAGAACCCTTCAGCAATAGGTGAAATGAACGACGATAACAATGGGTCAGCCGCTACATTGGATGATGAGGAAGAAGATACTATACACGAAGATCCTCCAAATAGGCTCTGAAAGTTTCCATCAGGAAACTCTCTCCTTAAGATCGATAACGTGGAATGTGACCCGCCTCTTCTTGATTTTCTCTTGCGGTGCATGTAATATCTCGTTAAGGATGTTACAACACAACCTAACAGCGGAATATAGAAACACTGATATAGAAAATCGATTGTTATATATGAATTAAGAAGAAGAAAAGGATATCTTGAATATATTAGCATGTTGAAGGGTTATATGAGCAACCATGTCAACACCCACCCTAACCGCACAAACTGGACATACCTGCAATAACAATGTTCACTAGATTAAACACTCAGTTGTCAAGGAATCCAAACAAAATCCCCCAAAAAAAGATCCAATAGACACAGCTGATCCTATTATTCCTTCGTGAGTCGGATATAAACATGCCAATATATTCAGTTGCCTTTGTCATATCCTTGAAGCAAACAACAGAGGAACCAACACAGCTCAGTCGAAACTTTGAGAATCATGTGAGAACAGAATTGCATAAACACATTTTTGGCTTCAAATGTGATTAATGGATATATTAAAAGATAAAAAGAAAATTACCCCGGTCTTGGCTTCCATAGGATGATCTTCATCTATGTGGCAGCAGAGAGACACACTATCAAAATAGTCAGAACAGAAAGGGCAAGCAAACTCTTCCCTGAACTCTTCTTCCCCATCTATCTCTTCAAACCCTAAGAATGTATCTGCAATCCCAAAAGCACATCCATCAAATAGATACCGCAAAGCTATAATAAAACAAAGAGAGTAACTGGAATTGCTAAACCCCTACTCTACTTGTGTGGTTACAGTATATGAAACATCTTTCTCTTCTGAGAATAACAACAATATCTTTCAATTTCTCATGTTCACAAACACTGAGCATATATAGTAGCATCACATGAGGAGTAATTGAAATGCTACAAAGACTGCAACTTTGGATATTTTTCATCCATTTTCTCAGAAATCAAGCAAAGGCCGAAGCCAACCAACAACAATCAACAAAACATTGAAAATTTTCTTATCATAACCAAACCATACTTGATCAATCAATAAAATCAGCTACAAAAGGCCACCTTTTTCCTTCATATTTCTCTAGAATCAATTATCAGCCAAATAGTAATCTTTTAGAAGAGAGGGAGAAAATTTGACATCCTTTAAACTAACCAGATCGTGGTGGAAAAGCTAGCTGGTATCTCCTTGTAGCTGAAGCAAGACGATCACTCCATGAATCAGAATCCATTATTGACAAAACTAACCAAATCAAAACCCGGAAAGAAAAAACTCAACAAATAAAGTTATGAAGAAAATGAATCGATTTACGAAAGAAAATGATTCTGGCGTCGGAGTCTGATTATTGTCTGAAGAAATCCAACGAAAATGGTAAAAGACAGATTACAAAGACCACGATTCTGGGTCGGTTTTTAAACAAAGTTTTGTCTTTCTTTTTTTTTTGGCTTCTCCTCATTTTAATTATTTTGGATAGAGAGTGAGAGACAGACGAGTACTATAATAATTTCTTTTATTTCGTTACCTATTTATTGTATTTATAAAAAAAATAAAAACGTTTGCTTTCAATGATGATGAATCTTTCGCGGAAAAATAGAAAAAATGTTGGGCCACTCTCTCTATCTCTCTCTTTTTGTAAAGTCTACGAAAATGCATGCCGTTTTTATCACTTTTACCCGACGTGTAATCTACGTTCAGAAACATGACGTTTATTTGGAAACGTCATGCTGTTGTTCTTTAGACACGTGACGTATTTTAATTGGTTTTTATTATAAGATTTCGCAGTTAAAGATGCACACAAAAGCAGGAGATTTTATTTTTTTGTCAACTGTTTATTGATTATCGATTCACTCGATACTCGATTGGATGTTTTTTTTTAATGAATTTTTCGAAAAAAGAAGACATTTCTATATTGTGAATCTCGGAGCTGTTTTTCTCCGTCGGAGAACTTTGATCCCGCCGGTAATCGGCCGGTTTCCGCCGTCACATTCGTTCTTTTTTCGCGCGTTGTTACGTTGCTTTGTCTATGATGAAACCGCGATCCTGTTCAGATCTATAGCTTTCGATCGGAAGGGAAGCTAAAATCTATCTAGACGCCGAGATCTTGGTTACTTATCACTGAGATTCTTCTAGGGTTTATATTTGAGCTGCTATGGCGACTAGGAATCGTACGCTGTTGTTTAGGAAGTACAGAAGCTCTCTAAGGAGCGTTCGTGCTCCAATGGGGTCGTCTTCGTCGTCGACGGTAACGGAGCACACTTCGTTGACCGGAGCTAAATCCGGCTTAGGCCCGGTGATCGAGATGGCGAGCACGTCTCTATTGAATCCGAATCGGTCTTATGCTCCAGTCAGTACCGAGGATCCTGGTAATTCGAGGTACTTCTCTTCCCCTCTCTCTCTCTCGCTGCCATTGAAATGTTATAAATTTGGTGATTGCATAAGAAATTAATCACTTCATGTAGTTGCTAGTGTGAGTTTCAACATTGGTGTCATCCTGAGCACGAATGTTTCTTATGGATTTGGAATTGGTAGCTAGATGTTCAACTTTGTTGTTTCAGCTACTTATTGAGTATGAAGATAATAGCAATTGAATATATTTTTGTGGCCTTATTTGTTAAACTGAAAGTTTTGCTTCTTGTTTCCAATGTCCTAGTAGAGGTACAATAACAGTGGGATTACCACCAGATTGGGTTGATGTATCTGAGGAGATTTCAGTTTACATTCAACGTGCAAGAACCAAAATGGCTGAATTGGGAAAGGCTCATGCGAAAGCGTTGATGCCTTCGTTTGGGGATGGTAAAGAAGATCAACATCAAATCGAGTCTTTGACACAAGAGATCACCTTCCTATTGAAGAAATCTGAGAAGCAACTTCAGAGGCTTTCTGCAGCTGGACCTTCTGAAGATTCAAATGTCAGAAAAAACGTCCAGGTTGGTTTGGTGTACTTGACTTGATGTGTCTCTTAAACGCATGTCCTTTTATTTTCCATCAACATTTTCAACTTTTAGTCTCTTGTATTTAATAACAGCGATCTCTTGCTACTGATCTCCAAAACCTTTCTATGGAGCTACGCAAGAAACAGTCTACATATTTGAAACGTTTGAGACTACAAAAAGAGGTATGCAATGAGCATTTTACATTTCCTATGCTCAAGCCTCAAGGCTTCACTATTTGTAATTCTGAGTTGCTCTGGACTTTCTCGATCTGTTCTGCAGCTGCACTCTAATATATTTTGTTTTTATGAATTTCTAGATTCTCTTGTTAGTTATTTCTACGATTTTCAGGACAATTATATTTTCTTTATTTCCAAGAAACTTTGACTCCTGGCTGTGATGTGTATTATCAGGATGGATCGGATATAGAGATGAATCTGAACGGAAGCAGCTATAATGCAGAAGATGATGACTTTGATGATATGGTATGATGCCTTTGTCACAATCCTATACCCATAATTCATCTTTATATATGTCTGTAATAATGCAAGATGTGAATTTCACTACAGGTATTTAGTGAGCATCAAATAAGCAAGATAAAAAAGAGTGAGGAAATATCAGTAGAGAGGGAGAAAGAGATTCAACAGGTTAGTGTTTGCAACTCTTAATTGTTAGCCTATTTCATACACAATCATAATCTTGTCACTTTCTTCTTGTTCTGCTTCATCTACAGGTTGTCGAATCCGTAAGCGAGCTTGCTCAGATCATGAAGGATCTTTCCGCGCTTGTGATAGACCAGGTATAACACTATAACTGTTGTCTAGCTTCTGAGCCACTGATTCTAGAAATACTATAACTTGAGAGCAAAACTTGTCATGACAGGGTACGATAGTTGATCGGATTGACTATAATATCCAGAACGTTGCTAGTACCGTCGACGATGGTCTCAAACAGCTGCAAAAGGTAAACTTTTTTTACGATCAGTGTGTATAATAATACTCACTCTCTCTCTCACCATAAAATGCCTAAATTTTTAAGTGGAATCGTTTGTGAATCTCCACAGGCGGAACGTACACAGAGACAAGGAGGTATGGTGATGTGTGCATCTGTTCTTGTCATTCTCTGCTTCATCATGCTGGTACTCTTAATCCTCAAGGAGATTCTCTTGTGACACAAGGAGATCCCTCATTATTTTTATTCTTTTGAAACAAGAACACCACATTTTTGCGTTGCGGAGTGTTCTCTATCCACAAATTGGTCCGAAGAGAAAAACGAACTGTGTTGTCTATCTGGCTCGCTGGCTTTAATTTACTGCAGCTTCTTCTGGATTTTTTTTTTACTTCTTATGGCGTTTACATAGGAGAACATTATCACTTTTGTATTGAGTGTTTGTAACTTGGCTTCTTACGAGTTTATAATGATTTATTTACATGTAAAGAAATTAACCATGATTTTAAGAATCTATGGAGAAGAGATCAGATAGAACTGTAAAGTTTGTTCCTGATTACAAACTACTACTACGTACTGACAACATTGTCATTACTATATAAAGCAAGCAATTTAGTCTCTAACCTTGATTTTCAGTTAGTGACTTAGTGTTATGAACAGATGAGCTGAGTGTATGTTTGCCACACCCCCTTGTCCTGAATCATCAGTAAGACATTAAACAAGAGATGAAGCTTTTATATGAGACTACACCGAACTAAAGTAAAATTCATCAAACAAAACCGAAACAAAATTGCTTGGTTTGGGTTTTGTTAAGTTTCTCTCAGGACGCAGGCTAAACAAAACCAAACCATACTCTCTGATCTAAAACAAAACGGAGGTAATCGGAGCTTGTTCCTACTTAGTCCATAAAGAGCAAGCAAAAAACCAAGTGAAGTTACCAAAAGGAAATATAAGTGTTACCTCTTAAGGTCTGCAGTGCATCTCACTTAGAGTGCCTGAGGGTGTTGGCATGTTTACAAAGTTGTCAAGTGGGAAATATACCATGTCTTGTTGTCCTTGATCTTCTTCTTCTTCTTCTTCTTCTTCTTGTTTCAAGAATCTTCACCGCCGTTTCGTAGATGTCATTGTTCTCATGAGATTGCAGGCCCTCGATTTTCTCCAGTCCCTCTGCCTCTTCTATTAGCTGAGCATGTGGGTTTACATTTGTTTGAGGACATTGGTAAATACCTTCAGCGTGTCTTGAGCTGAAAACTTCTCCCACCTTCAGTATTTTCTCGAGTGCTTCTAAATAAACCATGACAAGTTGAGTATCTGAGGATGTAAGAAGATCGCACAACGGTTTGATGCATTCTTGCTTTACTAGAAACCTATCCAGACATTAGCAGATCGCATGAGAGGTTTGGAAGGAAACAAACAAACCCACATGCATTAGAGAAGTATCAAACAACCTGCTGAAAACTCTACCAAGAAAAGTTGAAATAAATTCAATGGAATGAGACCCATAAGATTTGGTTCTGCTGTTTGAACTCTTTTCATGACTACATCTAGACTACTGAATATTTGATGGTCTATATAGTTCTAGTTTTGTATAGAGTTTTGTTCTACGTACATGATTTGCTTGTAAGAGCCTCCAGCTATGGCGTTGCAGATAGCCCAGGCAGCTTCCTTCTTGACGTCGTGCTCAGAGTTTTGGAGCAGATTAACAAGTGCAGGACATATATCAGCATCAAAGACAGCCTATGGAAAGATAATAAACAAGTGCAGACATATATTCAGAGCAACATCTAAATTAGGCTTGCGATTAAAAAGAGAAGTTCAGAGTCGATATATAGGCTAACCTGAATCTGTGACTGACAACCAGCAGTGATATTAGAGACTGCCCAACAAGCTTCCTTCCTGATGGTCTTGTTATAGGATCCCCTTAGAAGATTTAGCAAGCATGGGAGCGCTTGAAGATCAATTATATGCTAAGAAAATCACAAAGAACAAACTTTCTGAGAACACACTTGTGATAAATAATCAAATATTGTTTGAATTTTTAGTTGACAAAGATAATTTGAATTTTTAGTTGACAAAGATAAACAGAAAAAAGCCAGTAACAGTAGAATATCCAGCGCAAAAAGGAAAAAGAGCAGGGATAATATTAAAAAGCGATACTAATACTAAATTTGTATCTCTGGCCGTTTGTTTACTACCTGAGTTTGACTATCGTTTCCAGTTACAATATTTCCAATGGTGCGAAGAGCGGGAGTGATAACTGAAGGCGAACGGTGGCTGTTCAGAAAGCAAAAAGCCATCAGAATCTATGACTCTGGATTTTTTTGGTTAGCTAAAGTCCTGAACACTCACACCGAAAGACCAATAAGTCGTGCACAAACATTGGCTTCTATCACGGCTTGTATTTTTTCATTTGAACCATCAGAAAGATACACCAGCGCCCAACACGTGTAAGCCAAGAGCTCCTTGTCATCTAATCGAATGAGTTGTGCAAGAGCTGGTAATGCAGCACTCACCTGTGAACATTTCGTAATAAGTAAGATGTCTAAAAGAATACGACATTCATCAAATCCAATCAGAAAAAAACTAAACACGCAAAGAAAATTAGCAGGATAACTACAGCAGTGTGGATCACAAAGTTAAGGTCAAGCAACCATAAAGAGAGCGTGAAAGGTTTTCAAGATGTATTTATTACTGCCAGAACAAAACCTTCAGGTGCCCTGGTTACAATGATCATATGACAAAAAAAAATTCTTGGGGATTGTCCTCAACCAAGAATCAAACCTTGTTACCAGAGTTTTTACAGTATTAAATATTCCAGTGCTAAACAGGCCTTGATCACCATAATTTGGACTACAGCCGGATAACATCTCTTAAATATGCTGGACCACAATATATTGAGAGTGCAAGAGAAGGAGGTGCTATAACAAAGCTCACTTTGATTCAAACCTCACCTGATCAAATGGAGGCTGAGGCTTTCCTCTGCAAAGATTAGACAAAGTCCAAGCGGCGTTTACAAGCATAGAAAGTTTGGCTCCATGGTTTAACTGCAACAGCAGAGAAGGTAGAGCTCCATGTCCAAGGACTATATCACGGCATCTCGGAGAGTCTCCAGAAATATTTCCTAATGCCCAAACAACCTGATTGTCCAAGAATACCAAAGAATTGCAACTGGATTACGGGAGGGGAACAATATACTCGACAATATATATTAAACCTACAACTATATGTAGTCTAAACTTGTATCTTCTTTAAGAAATTTGCTTTCCATTTATTGATCTTGGTCATTTTCTTTATCTTTAAAGTTTATCAATTGCAGAACCAACCACAGGCTCTTAGCAGTCAAAATATTTTGAGAACAACATAGCATGCATGATGATCAATCACCACTTCAATATACCTGCTCACGGACCCCATCGTATGGCGAGTTGAGAAGTCTCACTAGTATTGCAACAGCTCCATGATCAATCACCACTTCGGTATTCTCAGATGTTCCAGATGCAATATTTGTTAAAGCCCAAGCCGCTTCAAACTATAAAATTTGTTCCACAAACCGAAACTCATTGACCTTGTGAAGCTAGGGATAAAACTAGATTGAATGTACAGGTGTATCGAAGCTAACCTGAAGCTGGGGGAAGTCATCCCATGTTAGGAACTCCACAAAGCGTGGAACCAAACCGGCCTGTATAACTTCTTCAACGCGTAAGTTAAACATTTCTACCAAAATAACATAAAATAGCATTAGAGAGAGTGAATACATCGTTATAGCTTTAGTTTCATATCAAACTACATTACAGTCTAACATTATAAATTTGGAAAGTTTTGCTGTGGCTCATTTAGCAATTGCAATAGCTCGTTTATGTCTTAGCAACCGATGTATCAAATCTGTTAGTAAATAAGTTAATGGGATGTCTCTCACCACCACAAAGTAACGTTCTGATCTGAGTAGTAGCCTCAATCAACAGATCCCTCTTGTCAGACCAAATACAGCTTATCAACTGTAACCAATCGAACATACAAACTACTCAAAAATGGAAAAAATTATCCAATATACAAAATGTAATCTCCCATTCCAAAAATTTCAGTCACCATTATCATATTTCAGAACATGCAAAAGAAAAATCTTCAGTTCAAAAATAAATATGGAAAGTCTTGAAGTGCTCATACTGGGAATTTTAAGCATTAACCGAATTCCATAGCATTTAGATCCTTCAGAAGTCAACTACAAAATACCAAAGCTATGTAGCTCATTCTGATAATTCTAGGACTATTAAACCAAATTTCAGAACATGCAAATTCTTCATAAACCAAAAGCAATCATGAAAAATTAGTAGCTCACTCTGAGAATTTCAAAATGTCAGGAGGCAATCCAAATCGTATATCGAGAATTCAAGCATCAAAGTCAAATTTCACAACGCAACAGGTCAAGAAATCCGAAATCCCATATTTGACATAATAACTCGAATCGACAAATTAAGAACACCAAATTCAACACAATTAGAAACGCAAAATCGATCGGAACTGTATATATCATTTCAAAACTTGTAACACCAGAAGCATGCATCTATGAATCAATGTTATCAATCTCCAGAAATTATCTGCCAAATTCATCAATCTCCAGATTTCCGCGACGAAAATACAAAATGTTAAAAATGCCAAACTGACCTTCTGGTCAAGAGAATCAGCGGACGGAGAATGAGGAAGAGCCTCGCGACGCTTCTTAAGCAAGCTCTCTTCTCTCTTAGCTTTGCGGATCTCAACCATGTCATCCTCTCTTCGCCGCCGTCCACCAACTCCGTCAACCACCGCCTTGTACCCGCTCCTCCGTACTGACATCGTCTCTCCTCCCTTCATCTTTTGATCTCTCGCTTCCCTACCAAATGATTTCGACGGTTTTATGCGACCAAAATCAAATTCCCACGAAAGCAACGAAACAGGCCCACACTAGAAACACACTAAATTTTAATTTTTAGGGTAAAATCGTTATTTAAAAACATTAGGGGGTCAAATTCGAATTTGTAAGACAAGTTAGGGAGAACAAATATTAATTAAAAAAAAAAGCGTTCGTTCCCGCCTATATTCTGTTACAGATATCTATACTAGTATAATCGCAGCACTTTTTGTGACGGGTGGGTAAAAAAGCTTTCGGGTATATCGGATATCCGACCCATTTTAAAAATTCCTTCACAAAAAATTTGTTGGGTCGGGTTATATTTAACCTAACTCATACACCGGATATTCCATATTTAATAATTTAGATTTTTAGAAGATTTTATTAAGATTTATAATTATGATTCTCCTATCATCTTTGTTTGATTTGTTTTTAACTGTTTTGAATCATCATATAATACATAAAGTAAAAAAAAAAAATCAATTTTTTTTCTGCATATACTGTGATTCGAAATTTTAAAAACGGACATATATTATCCAATTGACAAAAATGTGTGTTCAACGTTCTACATCGATTAAAATATTTAGACAATGATTCAGAATCATATCATAAATAAGAACATTAATAAAATAAATGAGTTTTTTGGCGGGATGGGTTTGGCGGGACGGGTTTTTGAATCAACAATAATAAAAAGATTAAAATATCATTAATCCGCCGTTTCTTATTTTTTTTAATACAAATCACAGGACGGGTTAAGAAATTACGGAACGGGTTATATTTCGGAAATGATTTATATGGTGGACGAATTTGAATCAATATTTATATACCGCTTTAATACGGGTTAAATCCTCAGTTTATTAATAATTATCTCGTGAACTCGTGGTATACCGTTATTTAATAACAATTGTAAACTATAATATAAATAAATATGTTATAAGGAGATACAATTTACAAAATATTTTTATACTAACTTTAAAATTAAATCATCCCATAGTGTACCGCGGGTTAAAATCTAGTTAATGTATAAAATTTTACTATTATTTGTTGTGATATATATCGTATGGAATTAATTGGGCAAATAGACAAGTGGCACGAAGTTAATAGAAGCTTCGATTATTTTTAAAAAGTTCATATTTTAAATATGGAATCTACGATTGAGTCAATACTATAGGACAAATAACAAATGTAAATTGGAAACGTGTATCATTTTTTTTTTTTTTATCATCCGAAATTAATTAGAGTTCAAAAGAGCCATTCATGTGGAATGTTGTTTACAAATGTGATATGAAGCGGTTCTGTACGAATTTTCGTGCTAGATGATCCGCTTTTACATTAGCTTTGCGAAAAAACGTGTATCATCATCATCTGATTATTCAGTTTTTAACAATCGACGTTTAGTGGAATATGAATGTCTTGTGGCGTAAAATACCTTCAAATGTTAATGATATATATACACATTGCTGTGATTATGGTGAGTTTGATGATTTCGTATAATACATAAAAAAGAAGAAAATATATTAATTGGAGCAAATAGCCTTTGCTAAAGTTTTTTTTTTTTGTATACTAATTGTGTGAATATGTAAATATAATCTTAAGACAATCATCTTACTAGTGTGCAGAGTCCATGATCCTGCATTATCCGCATAGTGCACATTGCAGTGCAATATGGGTCGGACCCTTGTGTTGACCCGTAACCAAGAGAAATTTACTGAACGAGAAAAAAAAAAGAGAGACCATATCTATTTCTAATTAAGGTCAAGATAAAGTGTTATAGTTTGTATTGAGATATATAGTTGAAAAGTTATCCTTCGTCAAAAGTTATTTTTCTTCTATTTTTGATCATTTTGTTGTAACAAAGTTTTATTTTGATTTTCCACCGCATATTACCTCTTCCGAAATACAAGCTTTTTAATCAAGCATTATAGAGAGATGCTGTTTACTCGTAATATAAAAGCAGAAAAAATAAAACAAAAGAATTAGGAGAGGAAAAAGGAAAAAAAAAAGAAAGACAAAACCGAGATGGAGGATTTCCAATCTCCTAGAATGCGATCTTACACATCGTATGAAGGAGATAGGAACCTCCAACTGGTTAATCCTGTAGATTTAAGAGCGGTCAGAGGGATTTATATTGTTAGAGAATCGAGGCGTAATCGACCTCCGATGACATCGGATTTATGGCGCAAGATGTCTTACAAAGACTTGCCCGTTAGACCCAGAAGATCCTCTTCTCATTCAACATCGTTTAAGGGTAACTAAAAAATGAATCATATGATTATTGATGAATACAACTAAATTTTGTGTTTTCGTTTGATTGCAAAAGTTACAAATAATGATTCTAGTGGTATAACATATAAACAAGTCATTTGCGTTTAAAAGAATCATTGCTATATAATAATCCTAATGTTAAATATGGGGTGTTATAATGTTTTTAATATTATGGAATGTTTTGTTTATGTAATAATCGATCGGAGGATGGTGGAACGATCCGGAGTTAAAGAGAAAGAGACGAGTGGCTAAATACAAATTTTATTCAGCCGAAGGAAAGATGAAGATACCTTTGAGAAAGAGTTACAAATGGATTAAGATCCAATGCTCGAAGATTATTCATGGAATATAGGTCTCTCTCTCTCTCTCTACTCTGTTTTATCTGTTTAGAAGTTTGTTTTGAAAAAGTATTAAATCATGTATCTAATTTAATTTATTTTATTCATTCTGTAATAATTGTGTTCATTGTGTATTTCTATGACATTCAATTAACTTGCACATCCAGAAAATAAATAAATACGACTACATTTATATTGTTTGTTCGTTTTTTAATTAAACACAATTTTTTAAAAAAATGTGGAAATGATCAAGTGGGTTTTAAAAGCAAGTATGGATTTAAGAGATATGGCTTAAAGGCTATCTATCTACGTGAGAACGAAACGACGACGTTGTGAATCTAGTGCATATAATGTCAACAAAATTTTGTTATAAATAGATTACAGCCCCCATTGATTAGTATCACCCAAATTTCTATAAACAGAAAGAAACAATTTATTAAGTTTAAGAAAAAAAAAAGCAAAAGCTACGAACATATGGCAAAAACCTTCAGTTCCATCTGCTTCACCACTCTTTTGCTCGTTGTGTTGTTAATCTCCGCCGGTAATTCCTAAACTTTCAAATGCATGCATAACTTTACACAAACATGTGATCTTAATTTAATTTGAATGGATGTTATATATAGAAATCCCGAAGAGCAAGGGCAACTGCGATCACTTTTTAGGCGAAGCCCCTGTATACCCATGTAAGGAAAAAGCTTGTAAATCCGTATGCAAGGAGCACTACCACCACGCATGTAAAGGAGAGTGCGAGTATCATGGCCGCGAAGTGCATTGCCACTGCTACGGTGACTATCACTGAAGTTTTACTAATAAACTCGTGTATCCAATAAAGAAAAGATAAGATCGTGTCTCTATATATAATGTAAGAAGTTGTTTTCTTTCAAATAAAATAATAGGACGAAGCCGATGACTGCTTCCTCCCTATACTTCTATAGTAAGATCATGTTGTATCCTGTTTCGTTTTAATAATAAACTTGTTTTATGTTATGTCTACTCAATTTAATTTTTTACCATTTTAGATCAAAACATACCACTGATACCATCATCGTCTTGATGATTTACTACTTCTTCCGTTCTCAATACTAAATTTTTTGTAGAAACAAGTGCTTCACAAATTAAAGATAGAGATTATATAACTCTCCAAATACACTACCTGTTTTATTTCTTGTTTTGGTAAATACTAAATAACTCTAACTTAAGAAAGATCATTGACCAATTCTGGCCACTACTCATTTTCCAATATCTAGAAGTTTTTAACCTAATGGAAATATATAGAAAATTCAAAATATTTTTGCTGGTAATTCTTGTACTTTTCTGCATTATCTTATATATATATTTCTTAAAAAATAATCATTAGTATTATTTTAAAAAAAAAAACTAGCTAGGAATCATTAGTTCTGGACAAAACTGAAAAAAATATTTTTTTCTAACCAAATGTCTAAAACAATAAAAATTAAGAAAGGCTATTTTAATATTCTAGAATTACAAGAGTTAGGGGAGAAGGATTTGACCTTAAGCTTTTGAAAAAAGTCCAAAGAAAATATCTCACCGGAGTAATTAGAGAAATTAATGAATAGAGGACTTTCATTAAGAACTAGAATCAAGTGGCCATTGAGCCGAGCTAGGAAACAGTTAATGGGATCAAACTACCTCTACAGATTTAGGAACAGTAACTTTGAATTTAATTTTTTACCCCTCAATAAAACGAAATGTTGAGACCCAACATTTTTAAAAATATTCCACATTTGCATAATACCCCACAAGCTCCTGCTGCTCTCCTTTGAAGATTTCGACCAATTTCCAAAGGCTTCCACCGCCATTACCACCCCCACCCTTTTACCTGCTTAATTCATTTCTTCCTCGAACAACCACTTCTTCCTTCAACTTCTCTCAAACACTTTATCTTACGGGAGAACCACTATGGGCGGTGGTTTCCCGCAAAGAATCTTCTTTATCCGATTTCAATCCTTTTTCAACCTCTTATCTTCACATTTGACTTATTTTCTTGTGTTTGAGGTCTTTAAAAAGTGTTATAAACTTCGAGAGCCTTTGAATAAATCATAAGTGATTTATGTATTGAATCCTTTATCTTTCGTGAATGGTGCTCAGTTAAGAAGGACTCTCTCAAGCCTTTGAGCTTTGTCAACCTTCACAAACCTGTATTTTTGAGAGTTTCTTTCACTTCACTTCTTGTAGCATTATGTTATCTATCTCGTTTTTACTTTTTAGTAAAAAAATCTTAGTAAAAAGACAAATGCGTTCAATACAAAGCACTGTTTGATAGGGATATTATCAAATGGGCCGAAATGGCTTATAACGTGAGACTGAAAGTCAACGGAATTTTACTATAAATAGATTACAACCCCCATTAAGTAGTATCACCCAAGTTTCTGAAAACAGTAGAGAAACACTTATTTAAGCATACAAAGAAAAGAAAGCAAAAGCTAAAGAAATGGCAAAGAACCTCAATTTCATCTGCCACCACTCTTCTGCTCGTTCTCTTGTTCATTTCGGCCGGTAATTAATTTCGGTTCTAGCTAGTCTTTCTAAGTTGTTCATATGCATGCATAAATTTATACATATATCAATTAAGAAACATATCATTTTGAATGTAACTTCTTCTTTTTCAGTCTCAACCTAGTCTAATTTGGAATATAATGGATGTTCAATATTTCTGCAGAGATCCCGAAGACTGAGGCTAATTGTGATACGTATTTAGGCGAAGCCACAGTGTCTTACCCATGTAGGGAGGGAAAGAGAGTGTGAAGCCAAATGCTATGAGCATTACCCGCACTCATGTAGAGGAGAGTGTGAGCATCATGACCACGTAGTGCATACCCACGAAGAAGAGCATTGCCACTGCTACGGTCGTTGAAATATTTTACAAATGAACTCGTATCCAATAACAAATAAGATTGTATCTCTATAATGTAAGTGTGGTTTCGTTCCAATGTAAGGGTATGTGTGTAAGTTGTTTGTTTCTGTTAAAAACAGTAGGACGAAGCTAATGGCGGCTTCTCTCTACGTCTATAATAAGATCATCTTGTATGCGTTGCTTTTAATAATAAAATTGTTTTGTGATTTGTCTACGTAATTTGATTATTAAAGTTTTTAGATCAAAACATACAATCCTCGTCTTGATGGTCTCCGTTCACAATACCATTTGATATTTCTTCCTCCATGTCTTAATGTTAGTCTGTTAGATGTTTTAGTAAGAAATTGTTTCACAAATTAAGATAAATGTTTTATATTTTCAATGTAAAAATTAAAGTTATCTAAAATAAATGAACCAATGAGCGTTATATCAGGAGTTGCATTAACCTTTTCTATTAAGTATGAAAAGTGTGAAACAACTAAAACAGATGGAGTACAATGTACATGTTAGTTTTTTTTTTTATTGTGTTTTGGGATGTTGCATTAGTGAGTTTGAATATTTGATTATCTTAAATAGTTTTCTATGGTGACACTATAATTGTTTAGTGACACTAAACTTTTAAGTTTGGTCGTTATAGAAATTTAAAAAAAAAAACACTTATAAGTGTGACTAATTTTTTCGTTCTTCTACGTCGATTACTGAAATTAAGATATCATGACTAAAACTACAAAATGACATACGAAAATGAAAGTATCAATGCACACTCATTCAGTTTTGGTTTATTTCTTTCTTGGTTAATAAATTTCACTTAAAGAAAGATTGAGGCAACCAATTCGGTCTAAAGACATATATATATTTGCCAACATAGCAAGATATAGTACACTCAAAAAAAAAAGAAAAAGAAAGATAGTACACTCATTTAGTTTATTTTGGTTTATTTCTCTCATTATGATTGTTTTAGTACACTCATTTAGGCACTTTTATTCCTAACAAGTACATATAGAGCTTAGCCGAATGGAAATTTACAACAACAAAAAAAGGGAAAAACGGTCTATTTCCCCACGAGAACTATCGCATCACGATAGATAGAGCCCAAAGTATGACCCCGATCTATATATCTCTGAAAGAAAAGTTCTATACCTATTTCTCCCCGACACAAAAGTTCTGTATCTAAATCTCCCCGAATTAATAGTTCTAGATCTATTAAACCATAATCCTGGGTTTCGTTGGTTTATTTTATATTTAACCAATTATTGAAAAACTAAACCCAATTAAACCAAAGAAAACCAAATTTTCTTAATATCTCTCTCTTCCCAGAGAATTGCACACAGAGAGTAAGATCGGGGCATTGGCTGAGAAGGAAACCCCACCAATCGTACTTCAATTCGCTCCATTGAACAGTTCCGTCTACGAAGGTTTCTGGTATAGCTTCTCGTCTTTGAAACTTGATAAACATGGAATCGATAATTCTCCGATTCCAATCACCGGTAAACACATAAAAACATCAATTTTAACAGAAATTCAAAGATTATATGCTAGAGAAACAAAAAAAAAAAGTTGAGAACTCTGGTTTTATTGGAGGAAAGATCAAGACTTTGCAAAGCTGGGAGAGTTATACTTCTTTGGATTTCGCCGGAGAGATCATTAGAACTCAAATCAAGAGTCTGTAGATTCACCAAGTTGAAAATCGGAACTGGGATCGAGTCTTTGATGAAATTCTGAGACCGATTAAGAACCTAATCTCAACTAGCTTCTTGAGAGATTCAGTCAATTTCTCCGACAACTATTTGTTCACGAGCTCCAATTTAGTAACCCTTCCGGTGTCTGGATTGATAGAGGTTAAATTGCAGGTGATTCCGGTCAAATTGCAGCAATCAGTAGAAGAAAAATTGATTCACCCACCGGGTTTTTGTTTGTGATTGGCTATGAAGTCACGTAAGGCATCGAAGTCATACTTTTTTGAAAGGGTAAAAGGAAGAAAGTTTGAGAAGAAGAAGCATTAGAATTAAGAATTCAACAAAAATCTTTGACAAATATGAGAGAATACGTGATGGGTTTTATGATTCTCACCATTTTAGAAGAAAGATGAAGCAAAAGAGAGAGAGAAAGGCGTGAGAGAGAGGAAGGAGATAATGTATTTGAGAAATTTGGTTTTCTCTGGTTTAATTGGGTTTAATTTTTGTAATAATCGGTTAAATATAAAATAAACCGACGAAACCCAGGATTATGGTTTAATAGATCTAGAACTATTAATTCGGGGAGATTTAGATACAAAACTTTTGTGTCGGGGAGATTTAGGTTTATAACTTTTGTTTCAGAGATATATAGATCGGGGTCATACTTTGGGCTCTATCTGTCGTGATGCGATAGTTCTCGTGGGGAAATAGACCATTTTTTCCAAAAAAAGGTCTTGTAAGTTTCTGCACGAATAGTGTTAAAAATTTAAATATTAATCTTTAGGTAGTCGAATTTGACAGACGAAATAAAAGAGGAGAAAGATTTGACTTTAAAAGCTCTAAAAAAGATGCCCAAGACAGATAACATGTTAGAGGTGAAATTGGAGACATTGATGAATAGTGGACCTTCAATACGAATCAAGTGGTCATATGGCCCGAGCTACGAAGCTAGTAATGGGGTCAAATGACCTCTACAGATTTAGGAAAATGACTTGTATAAATTTAAATAAATATCATAAAGAAATCGCTCAAATTACACCGTTGAATTTAAAATTTTGCCCCCAAATAAAAAGAAGGACCCCAACTTTCTTTATTTGTCTTTTTAATTTGGACCCATTTCAAGTTTTCAACCATACTAGAATTTAACCCGCGGTACACCGCGTGGCTATATTTTTTAAAAAAATATAATGTTATTTTCTAAAGTTTAACTGAAGATATATCATATTAATTTGTATTTTTAAATATAGATATCTATCTATGTATTATTATCTAGTGTATGATTACTATTGTTTAGGTTTCAATTTTTAAAGTATAGATACGAAAACATACATTTTTTTTAAGTAACGATGTATGGTGGATTTTAAAATTTTGAATATTTGACTCCGAAGTATACCGTGGGTCGGTTTTTTAATAACTAAAAATTTTAAGTTGTATTTGTTTTGTTAATATTGTTTCTTTTGTTTTGTGTTTACGATTGTATAATTGTATTTTGATTGTTAATTTTAGGATTTCATCCTTAATATACCGTTATTAATATCGACCCAAACCCGTCATTCCATATAAACCCGTCTATATTATCCCATTAGCTAAATTATTAGTGTTATAAAATCCAAGAAAATAAATTATTATTGTAATAAAATCCAATAATTTTAGGATCTCACCCGTGGTATACCGTTCTTTGAATGATTTTAAATTTATATTACTAATATATATTTTAAATTTATCATATAAAATATATGATTTCAGGTTTTTGTGTTTTTAATTTATTTAAATAAAGCAACGGCTTAAATGATGACATATATAGTTTTTTTCTTGTATGTGTATATAATTTTTCTATGTGAATATTTTGATTATTATAAATTAGTATTTTTATTACTATGCAAAATGTTAATATAAATATTTGCTATAAAAGTTTTTTGAAGATATATGGAAAGATTGTGTAGAGATTTTTAAAAACAAATTAGGCAAGATATTGTTTGGTTCATATCTTTTATTTAAATTTTGTAAAAGTAAATAATAAATGCCAATGGCATTCTTTGTAAATACATTCCAACTCCAGAATTTATTTGCTAAAAGTCATCCAAAAATGTATATATAGATCTTATTCTTACGTAACATTTAAAGGCAATCGGATTACATTGTAAGAACCAGAAATCAAACCGGCGCGTATAATAGAAATCAATTGAACCAGAAAAGGAAAACGGATATCATGGAGATTGTTGAATCGCACACCTTAAGCTCATCTGTAAGAAAGTAAAACGGCAGCGTTTCATAAAATGGCGGGAAAAAGTATTGAGGTTTTATTGCGCGGAAGGGATCTAAAATTATTTAATCGGCGTCGGGAAACATCGCTAATTCCGTTGCCGGAGTTGAGCACTCGTCGTTGAAGATGAAAGGTCAAGATCTCGAATTGGAGAAAGCTCGATTGATAAGCCTAGCTACAAAGCTCGGATTCGACGAAGATTCTGCGAAGAAATGTTTGGATCGATTCGTCGATCTTTACGGTACCAAAATTCAAATCTAGATTTTAAAAGCTATGCTCTCGTAATCGATTGGGGTAGTACTTAAGTTTTGTTTTTTTTTTTCTGGGTTTGGTCTTAAAAGGTGATGATGGTCGGGATTTCATCACTGTTGAGTTATGTGGAGATGATTTTCTTGCGGCGTTAGCTGATTTTGAGGAAGGAACTGAGGAATGGGATGATATACAGGCTATAGAGTCTGAAGCTCAAGGAAATTTGGCTGAAATGTTTGATAAATCTAATCCTAGTGATAACGGATTCGAGACTGATGATGATGATGATTCAAGAGTTGAAGTTCATGTTATTGAGGATTCTCCTGAGCCTAAGAAAAAACCGGAGATAATGGAGTTGGATTCTTCTAGTGATTTGGAAGATGTTGAGACACGTTTCAAAGATCCAAGGAGATCACAAACATGTTCCAGATCTATGGTAAGATTCAACATTCCTGTTATTGTTTTCATTGTTTTTGGATGAAGAAAAAAACAAGCGTTTTGTTTGGCAAATACTGGTGAGAGATGTATCTATGTATAGTTACAAAATATATATGGTGAGAACTGAGATTAATGGTATACAAAAGAACAGCTTTTATCACAAAGACTTGGCCTTTCATTGGGTTTGGTGCCTATGACCAAGTTAAAAGAGATTATTCTGGGTTTGCTATCTCTTTTCACATGTTGAACCCTGTTTTCAGTGAAAAATTTGTACTTTCTTCTTCAACTGTAACTTCTGATTTGTTCTGCTTTGAAGGATTATTCCATGGAGGATTCAGTTTCAACAATTTCAGGCAGAAAACCTTCTGTACAGATATCAGACAAGGACCATGAAAGTCCGAGTTACGAAGAGTTGCAGGCATTGGATGATCTGGAATTTGCAAACTTGGTGATTTTTGGGAACAAGGTGTTTCGGCCCCTGCAGCATCAAGCATGTAGAGCTTCTATGGAAAACAAGGATTGCTTTGTTCTAATGCCAACAGGAGGGGGAAAAAGTTTGTGTTACCAGGTTATGATCCCTTAGCTTTCTATGTTCCTAAAGGCGTGATTTGAATCTTGTTTAGGAATAGTTAGTCCAAGAACCATCAGTTTATATTGCCACAGTCTGCATACTAAATTTTGTCTCTTTTGTTTGTTTTACAGCTTCCTGCGACACTAAAAGCTGGAGTTACCATAGTTATATCTCCTCTGTTGTCCCTCATCCAGGATCAGATAGTTGCCCTGAATCTTAAGTTCGGGATACCAGCGACTTTTCTGAACTCTCAGCAAACAGCTTCCCAAGCAGCAGCTGTATTACAAGAGCTTAGGTGAAAATCCTCTCTACATTTCTTTCATTTTCACAGTATCCAAGTATCTTAGGCATCATTTCCCTTTCTTTTCCTTTAATGGAGGCTGAATCACCTTAATGCTCTTAAAAAGCTTATACGTGCATTGACATTTTTACTTGCAGAAGAGATAATCCGTCATGTAAACTCTTATACGTGACACCTGAGAAAATCGCTGGAAGTTCATCCTTTTTGGAGACACTAAGATGTTTAGACCGCAAGGTAGCCTGTTCAGTTTTTCTTGTTGTTGTTAATAACAACAAAATTCTAACAACATTTTCCTTTATTAACCACAGGGACTGCTGGCAGGTTTTGTGGTTGATGAGGCTCACTGTGTGAGGTACAATACTGTCCTATACCCTTCTTTCACACTATATCTTGTGGTCTACGGAAATGTTCTCTGATTGTTCATCACCAACACCTTAATATTAATTTCTGCCTACACCTGCGGAAATTCTCCTTGTGATCTACATGAATATGTTATTTTTTCTTTCCAGCCAATGGGGACACGACTTCCGGCCAGACTACAGGGAACTGGGATGTCTTAAGCAGAACTTTCCCCGTGTTCCTGTGATGGCGCTTACAGCAACGGCAACTGAATCAGTCTGTCAGGTAATAACCATCACCATGGTTAGATCCTCCTGAAATTGGGAACAGATTTAAATGCTCTGAGCATTTCCATTGCTCCGGTTCTCAATTTAGCTTCAGTGAACAATCTCAATTTATCATATGTTGTGGTTCTTTATGATCTGAACACTGCTATATTGCCATTTTGATCCTCTTTTCCACATACAGGACGTACTAAAAAGTCTGAGAATTCCCAGGGCTTCGGTTCTGAAGATGAGCTTTGACAGAATCAACTTAAAATACGAGGTGATCGTCAAAACGAAGGAGCCGCTGAAACAGCTCCAAGAGCTGCTAAGAGATCGGTTCAAGGATCAATCTGGGATTGTTTACTGTCTCTCCAAAAGTGAATGTGTGGATGTTGCCAAGTTTCTGAACGAGAAATGCAAGGTGAAGACAGTTTATTACCATGCCGGTGTGCCTGCAAAACAGAGAGTTGATGTCCAGAGGAAATGGCAAACAGGGGAAGTCCGAATAGTTTGTGCAACCATCGCATTTGGGATGGGAATAGACAAAGCAGACGTGGTAAGTCAAGCCTATTCATAGCTGTTTGGTTGCAAATTTTCTGCCACGATCCTCTTTTTTTAATCGTATTAGCTGCAGCGTTTCGTTATACACAACACTTTGTCGAAAGCTGTGGAAAGTTACTACCAAGAGTCAGGGAGAGCAGGAAGGGACGGGCTTCAAGCGCAGTGCATTTGCTTGTACCAGAAGAAAGATTTCAGCAGAGTCGTTTGCATGTTACGAAACGGACAAGGCAGAAACATGGATAGATTTAAATCAGCCATGGCTCAGGCCAAGAAGATGCAGGAATACTGTGAGCTCAAGGTAATATCGTTAAACCGCAAAATGGAAAAGCAAACGCTGATTAATCGTCTGTTTCAATTGTAGATTATATGTTCCAAGATTTTACTTCATCCTTACTAAGTCTTAATCTATGTATGAATGTTTCAGTCAGAATGCAGAAGACAGATGTTGCTAGAGTACTTTGGAGAGTCATTCGACCGGAGGATTTGTAAAAGCAGTTTAAACCCGTGTGATAACTGTGAAAAAAGCTGATATCAAATCTTCGATGACTTGACCTGTTATTGATAATATATAGCTTTCTTCACATGACCTGAGTTAATTAATACTAGTAAAACCAATTTATGATGTTGTAATAGTAAGTTTTCTTTTTTCTCTTCCTTCTGATATATGGTAAATTCGAGCATTTCCAAGGATAAGTTCTCATTGCAATTCTTCAAGGTCAATTTTGGTTTTGTCGTAGAAGATTGATATGTACCAAAAGAAACAAAAAAGAAAGAAATGAACTATTCAAACAAAACATTATGTTAAAAGATACTGTATTTGAGTTTTTATTATTGTAACTGAAACATATACTTATGAATTTAATTGACAAGTGAAGCTAAACTCCAGTCAATGTAACACATAAAGGTAAAGTCTTCAATGCGATTCGCAACCATAGGTGGCTCATTAGAAGGTCCTTCGAACGCATCTTTGCAATCAGAAGCTTTATCAAATGCGTTAGAAATAGCCGAAACTGCTTGCTTGAAAGAGCTACTGCTCAAAAACTTTTGAGCTTTCTCAAGCTCTTTGATTGCCTGGCCATGACTATCCACACATGCCTCGTAAGATCCCTTGAGATTCGGGTCCTTACCAGAGCTTCTTGCTAATTTGCTCATCAGTGCTTGGTTTTTCAGACCAAACTCTCGAGTTTCTTTTACTGTGAGGTTTATAAGGCCATTGATGCTTATTGATGTGGTTCTATTGAGCCATTTGAGGCATAAGTTAGGATTGGTAATATCGGAACCTGAACAGAATTTGTTGAGGAGCTCTTTTGTCACGATGTCTTTGGGGGACAAGGAAGAGGACGAAGGAGTTATGATTAGAATAAGAAGAAGAAAAGGGAGGATACAATTTGTGTTTCTTGTGATGCAAGAAATACCCATTGCCTGCTTTGGATGTGAAAGAATTTTGTGTGTGTAGAAAAATAGTAAGAGTGAATTAGTGAATTACAATAATATAAACCTTTATATAATAAAGTAAGGTTTTCTCCCAAACTCATATGGCATCTCTCCTTGTGATATGTTTCCTCTTTCATTTGATCCTAATATCACTACTTAGTTTTTTAACAAATAAAAAATCATTATTTAATTTTATTAGATTTAGTTATCTATATCATTATTGTTTAAAAACTATTGTTAAAGAGACACACATTTCTTACATTTTTCCTTCATTTTATTTTTCATCAACAGAAATAAATATAAACATGAATTTACTTTATGCTAAGTTATCTTAGGTAATAAAGTAAAGTTTCCTCCAAATCTAAACTCATCTTCTAAGAAGTTGACATGTGACATATCTCCTTGTGATATCATTATTTAGTTTTTAACAAAAAACAGAAGAAAATCCATTATTTAGTTTCATTAGATTAAGTTATCTACATCATTATTTTTTAAAATCTATAATTTACGAGACACACATTTCTTACATTTTTCTTTTGTTTTTTTTTCATCAATTCAAATAAATATAAACATGAAATTACTTTATGCTAAGTTATTATTACATCAATTACTTTATGCTAAGTTACTCCGGTGATTGGAGCCCTCATCGGAGTTTTGACATACAGTTCAACTAGCCTCAAAACCAGGCCTTGCCCAGTTGCCCTTCTCCACTTTCCCCTTCGGTTTCTTCACTTTTACGTTAAATCATCTCAAAACCTAATATCTAATTATGCAAATAAACACTTTTTACCCTACGCTGAATGTAGCCCACTGGGCCTTGATAGAGATTAGAGACCACTGGGCTTTGGATTTTCCCAGACCAAATTGAAAAAAATGGAAATAACACAGAAGTGTGAAAAAAGGAAATAACAAAGAAGAATAAAAAAAAAAGGAAATAACATGAGAAAAAAGGAAACTTTGAATCTTCAAAACACATAAGAAGATGAGTTTATAAATAGTCTCTTGTGCCTCCTCTCCTCTCTAATCGTTTTAGTTTCAAAATCACAAAGACACAAACCACGGAGAAAAAAAAAACAGAGAGGAAGAAACACGAGTTATAGAGTGTTGATGCGCGATTTCTCTAAAATTTTGATTCTCTTATTCGATTTCTGATTTCTTTATCTCTATTCTCTACTATTTCATCTTTGATTTCTTCGAATTCCATGGATTTGCCCTCATCTCTGGCTCCAACTTGTTCGACGCTTGGTTTGTTTTTTCGCCAACCAGATCGGTGATGGATGGAAGATGATGGTGACTCTTCTACGACCACGATGAATGCTTCGCTTACAGAAATCAGCGACGGAGAGAGAAGACTATGAGAGGAGGACATTAAAGGATTCTTTGATTCCCAGTGATAAGGAATGGAGGAGAAGGAAAGCATTGGACTGCACAACAAAGAAAAGTGTTTCCAGCCCATAAAGAACTCGGAGGCCCATGAACAAAGGAGTACCCACAGGTCAATTTCTATCCATTTAATGTTTCCTCCTTTTATAATTAGAAAATTAATAGACTTTAAAATATTTATACGTTAAGTAAAAAAAGAAAGGTTTTCAATTTTTTTTTTCCTTTTTCCGATTTTAAGTTTATTTTTGATCTTTTTTTGAATTTTTTTTTTTTATATGAAAGCTTGGATAGTGGATTTGCAAAATAATGTGAAAACTAACCGGATTTTGGATCCTGTCATTTGACATAGTCATTGATCGTTAGCCGATTCCACAAGTCCAACTTGTTTTCGCATTGTTTGTAGATATAATATCTAAGTTTTCATTTGTTTTTTAAAAGTTTTAAAATTTTGATTTTTTTTTTCTTATGGTTTTAAAGTTTTTAAAATTTTAATTATTTGTTTTTAGAAAGGTTTTAAAGTTTTTTTTTTCTTGGATAATGGATTTGCAAAATAATGTGAAAACTAACCGGATTTTGGATCCTGTCATTTGACCTAGTCATTGATCGTTAGCCGATTCCACAAATCCAACTTGTTTTCGCATTTTTTTGTAGATATAATATCTAAGTTTTTCATTTGTTTTTAAAGGTTTTAATTTTTTTTTCTTATGGTTTTAAATATTTTAAAATTAACATTATTAAAGGTTTCTTTTTTCTTAAAAAAAAAACTTGAATAATAGATTTCTATCAAAGTTGAGTATAATGCACAAAATGTCACTCTGTTTCCATCCCAGGTGAAGGATAAGATTATTGGTGCAAGAAGGAGTCAAGTGAATACAGGTAAATATTCTCGGAGGCTAACCGGAAAGACATTGATGAGCTGGCGGATAATTTAAAAGAAGGGCTCATTCTTTTTTATAGAAATTTGACAAGTCCCTCTTTATGTTTTAGAAAAAACAAACCACGCTTGCTAAAGAGCAGATTACTTTTGGAAACAAATAAAGCCTTCTTTCCTAGTAATCATAACTCAAGTCACACGCAAACGCCAATACTACTCACAAGCAAAACTGTAAAAAGTAGTTAAGCCATATATACAGAAACAGAAATTAATTTGCTGTTTCAAACCAGAGAAAGCAGTAAAATGATGAACAAAATTGGAAACAAGTTTTTTGGTGGAAAGCAGAACTACATCTAAAAAGCCATCAAACAACACTGCTTCATGAAAGCATTGAGTCATTCCCTAATTATCGTTTCCTTTTCTCACCCTTTTTCGATACTTCTTCTTGCGGGTTTTGTTGCGATATGCCTCTTAGATTCGGTCCAACCTGAGGATCAGGTGAAGGTACGTACGTTCATTTGTTGAGACGGTGGGATAACTTGCGGCACAAGTGACTGATTTGCAGAGGCATTCTGGCTGTTGTCTCCAACCGCTAAGTTTGCATCGCCATCTTCAAAGTGAAGCGAGTCTGGTAACGATGGGAAAGGGACTTCCACTGTTCTTCTGGTCCAGAAGCTGTCTGCTACTATCTTGTTGTAGTTCATACTTAAAACTTCCGGATCAAAATGTAGTGCATGTCTCCTGAATCATTCAACGAATTAGTAACAGAAGGAAATTAAAGAACATGGTAAAGTCATGGGACTCAAAATCAACCTGCAAAAATTAGAAGGATGATCTTCAGTGAAATGGGGGATCTTTTGCCAGTGACCAAGAACACTTGGATCACACTCTTCGAAGAACTTTGGTGGTATTCTTAACTGCAGAGAAACACACACACAGACACATTAGGTTCATGACTTGAAGAATGTGTTAAGCAGCTTATTAATATATTACCTCGATATCCAGGCATCCAGTTTGAACATCTGCTTTAAGGGACAAGACATCTCCCCACTCGATCTCCATTTTTTTCCATTGCCTTTTTGTTTTTGTCTTTGTTTCTACCACGTCAAGAATCTCCCAGACAAATTGTTGCTTTCCAAAGTAGCACCTAGACTTAAGACCATTGGGGATGACCGCAACTTGGGTCCAATCTCCGATTGTAATCTTGGTCATTGGAAAGTTGATAGCTCTCGGTGGTTTAGGCAAGTCTTGAGCTGAACTTGCAACCTGAGTTTACACACGACACGAGTATCAAAATCTAAAGAACAAACCCTATGAAAGATTTTAAAAGAAAAGAACAAAACAGAGATGTGCACAAAGAACATAGCATGTTGAATCAGAGCAAGAACCTGCGATCCAGAAGTAATGGCCGGAGAAATATCCGTGCCGAGATACGGAGACCCAGCGGCGGCTGAACCCAATGAAAGATCCAATCCATCGATTGAACTCGACGCTCCAATAGGAAGATTCCATAATAAATCCCATCCATAGGCTGAAATCGACGTTGCAACCGGAAGATTCGTGCAGCTTGAAAGACCTTGTGACACATTCGAGTCAGCGGAAGAAGAACTCGACGGAGCGACCGGGAGATTTGGGCCGAGAGGAGGTGTCTCTGCTGCGTCGGAGTTTGGCGGTGCCAATGACAAATCCAAAACCTCGTGATCGGAATCTTGTTCCATTCTTGAATTCTTGAACCAGAAGAAGAACGATGATTAATGAAGAAGATGAAGTTGAAGTTTTGCGCTCATGAATATATATAACGGTTGCCACGTGGCAATATAGAAGTTACATTTTTAGCGATAAAGATAAATTATTTAAATTGATGGAAATTTTGGGCTTTGTATTTTTTGGTCAATAAATATCAAAAATCTTTACTTATTCGATTTTCTCTAACAATAACATTAAAATTCGTTTAGAACAAAAAAAAAGCATTAAAAATTCATATCTGTAAACCAACAAAAAATTCATCAAATGTCTTATTTATTTACAGAAAACAATGTCACATTTAATATCCAGAGGTGGAAAATTCAAAGTCTCTCTCTTTTCTTCTCTTCTTGTCACATCAATACACACACACTCTCTGCATCTCTTCGTTTCCACAAGAGCTCCCTCTCCGCTCCGCTTCTTATTCTTCCTCTAGGTCTCTCTATTCTTAACCCAAATCCCCAAAATTCCACATTTCAAATGCCAAATCGAATCTATTTTCATCGTCCGCCAATTCCAAATGCCAAACTCGTTCTCTTCTTCTGACCCATTTCTCAAAAATCTCAACGTTTCCTTCTTTCCACTGATTTGATTTCTCTACTTGTGAATTATTTTAGTTCAGCGATATTAAGTGTCAGAGAGACGAAAATGAAAGACTTTCGTTGTTTTTAGGGTTTCCATCTTCAGTATCTCAGATTTTCACATCTGGGTCTTCGTCTCGGTGCCTACATTTTCTTGTTAACGTTTAGACAATTTCGAATTCGGTACCATTCTACTCATTTCTGAGTTTTGTTTTGGCTGAATCATTTGATTTGTCTGTATTCCTATTTTATCTTGTTGTAGACTGTTAATGTTACTGTCCAAAGTTTGGTCCTTTTTGTCCTTTTGATCGAAATGCCAAACAAAAATTTCATCTGTAATAGTTGGCTGAGATTGAGTACAAATTTAGAGTCTTAGAATCAAATTCCACTGTGGTGGATATCTTAGGCATTCCATAGAAGTAATTCAATTTCTGTGTTATGTAGATGGTAGAAATGGAGGTTGTTGAGAGGAAACGATCCAGAGGAGGTTTTCTAAATATGTTTGATTGGCCTGGTAAATCCCGGAAGAAGCTCTTCTCCTCTAACAGCAGCTCGAAACTCTCCGGTAATGTCTGCAAAACTTAAATGCTCTATCAGTTCTGGTTTAAGTTCAAATGGTTCTTGTCTTGAAGCTTCTCCTTGATATGTAGAAATTTCGGGTCTCATCGATGCATCTTTTTCGAAGATTTTGATTCGCTTGTGTGTGATCTTTGATGCATTGTCTTGTATATATTTACGTGGATGAAGATAGTCCACTTCTTGATTCAAAGAACTTCACTTTTTATCGACTTTGGGATCTTGTTCAATAGACTCAACCTGTTGTCTTCTTTGTTTGTATCAGAAGCATCAAAGCAAGAAAAACAAAATGCTCAAAACCCCTCAAAGTCATGGCCCTCTCCGGTAAGGCTTATCTACGAATTCAGTGAGTGACAGGAACCAATAGTCTTTGATTTGATCTTCTTTTTTTTTTGAACAGATTGAGGGGGATGAGATTGGAAAGAATTCAACTTACAATCCGAGAAGTGACTCGAGTTGTTCTACATCCACTGCCACTAGTGATGATGGACAAGGGTCCAAAGCTCCGAGTGTGATTGCGAGGCTCATGGGTTTAGAGTCTCTACCTGTACCTAATGCCTTGGAGCCCCGGTCTAATCCTGATTTTGATCCATACTTCCTCAGATCCTCACGCAAGACAAGCACATGGGATGCATATGAGAATTTGGGTTATGTAAATCTCTGCAGTGACTATGATGGTATTTCTTGGGACCATTTGGATTCAAGAATGAATAAAGAGTGTAACCGGCCTATCGACCGCTTTCAAACCGAAACGTTACCTCCAAGGTCGGCTAAACCAATCCCTGTCACTCACAATAGGCTCTTGTCTCCTATCCGAAGTCCTGGATTTGTTCAGTCCAGGAACCCTGCTTCTGTAATGGAAGCAGCTTCGAGAATGATTGAACCAAGTCCTCGGATAGTTGCTAAAACACGGTTTTCATCATCTGATTCCTCTTCATCACTTCCAATGAGGATCAGAGATTTGAAAGAGAAACTAGAAGCTTCACAGAAAGGACAAAGTCCTCAAGTCTCTAATGGTACCTGCAACAATAAGTGCTTCAGAGGAAAGCAAGATGAAAAGAGAACTACATTATCACTCAAGACACAAGAGCTAAATAAGTTATTGGGAGAAAGCAGGTTTGGTGGTTCGAAGGTTAAAGTGAAGCCGCCCTCTGTATCTGCACATGCAAAGGCCAATACTATTCACAAGCGGGACAGTTCAATGCTCTCAAGTGGCAACAGAGACCAAAAGAAGAAGGTGGAAACTAAGAACCGCATAGTAAGAAATGGTCTCAAAGAATCTTCTGCTAGCACTAGGAAAACCGTGGATAAGCCAAATAACCAGAAGCAGAACCAATTTGCTGAAACGTCTGTTTCAAATCAGAGAGGCAGCAAAGTGATGAAGAAAGTAAACAAGGTTTTGGTGGAAAGCGGAACTACAACTAAGAAGCCTGGTTTTACAGCAATATCAGCGGAAAAGAGCACTGCTTCATCTTTGTCCCGCAAAAAGAATCTTCCCCGCAATAAAAAATCTGCAAATGGGGTGCAAGAAGCTGGAGTCAACAGTGATAAACGGATGAAAAAGGGTGAGAAGTTGATAAAATGTAACATCACCGTTGATGGCGGGTTGAAGTCAGGGGACGATGATCGAAAGAAGGACATGGATGTGATTTCGTTCACTTTCTCATCCCCGATCAAAGGTCTATCATCCGATTCGCGATCCTCCATTAAAAAGACTGATCAAGATACAGAATCAGCACTTAGTTTCAATAAGATAGACAGTGATTCTCTAAATTTTCTGTTGGAGAAAAAGCTCAGAGAGCTAACCTCTAAGATTGAGTCATCTTGCAGTAGTCTGACCCAAGAAGAAGAGTCTTCGGGTTCCATTACAAAGGATTGGGTGAATGGGACGATATCATTGCCGTCAGATGATCTGGATAACGGTTTATCAGAGAGCGAATCTGTTTCTGACTATAGTAGTTCATTCTACAAAAATAAAATATTCCAGGTTAGTCATATGGCCAATCCCTTTCTCTGCAGAAGGATAGGTCTACTTTTAGTAGCTTAGCACTGTTCTATAATTCGCTAAATATGTATTGCCTTAAGGTTTTATGGCTCACTGACCTTTGAAAATTTCTTATTTCCTATGACACAGGCAGAAGAAGATCAGGAAGTTGACAGCTTCAGCAATGACGAAAATCTCCAAATTTCCTGCAGCACGAGTTTCTCAAATTCACGCAATGAATATCTCCATGGAATTGAAGAAACCGAACTCTCAGAATCTGAAGAAGGACATGACTGGGAGGTCGAGTACATAACCGAGATCATAGCCTCTGGCCAACTGATGGTTAAAGAATTCTCCTTGGGGATGGCTACTGATATATTACCTCTGAGCCTTTTCGATGAAATCGAAGGCAAGAGAGATGCTCGGGGCAAGATGGAGAGAAAAACACTGTTTGACTTGGTGAATCAGTGCTTTACACTCAAATGCGAGCAGATGTTCATGGGAAGCTGCAAAGGAGTGTTGTTGGGGAAACAAGACATTTTTCTTGAAAGAGGAGAGATTTTGGCAGAAGAAGTGAAGAAAGAGGTTCAAGGATTGAAGAAGATGAGAGAGATGATGATGATGGATGAGCTAGTTGACAATGACATGAGTAGTTGTGAAGGGAAATGGCTTGATTACAAAAGAGAGACGTACGAAGAAGGAGTTGAGATTGAAGAAGAGATTGTGTCCGAATTAGTTGATGACTTAGTTAATGATCTTATCATGTGTTTTTGACAACAACCCCTTGGTCTTCTTCTCTCCAACATCAGAGTGAAATTGTTTTCTCTAGGATTATCTGTTAAAAACAAGATTAGGCTCGACTACATTCCCTCACAGTGTAATTTTATAGAGCATTCCTTTTTGATCTCTGAAATCGCAAATAGTTAACAAGTCTGATAGGCACATGAACAAAAGTGTCTTATATTGAAAATAAAAAAATAAATGGGGTGTTCCGAGAATCGAACTCGGGACCTCGCGCACCCGAAGCGCGAATCATACCACTAGACCAAACACCCAATTTGCTTAAGTGTTTATAAAATAACATTATCACCGTGTTTATACGGAGACTCTCTAGTTGTTCATCGGAGACGGAAAAAAATTGGAATCATCAGTGTTTCCTCCTCCTGTCTTAAAGCTTAGCCCTTTCAGCTTTTTGTTCTTCAATGGCTTCGAGCAACACGGTAAGCAATACGCTAGTTTCTCTGGTTTTACGTAGGGTTTATTGGGACACGACTCTGAGATTGCTTTGTGTCGATTTTGTAGACAACTGGGGTTGATAATACGTTTAGAAAGAAGTTCGATGAGGAAGAGTTTAAGGAGCGTGCTCGTGAACGCGAAAAGAAGGTTGCTTTTTTCTCTCCAATTTCATCTGATCTGTTGATTTTTCGATTTTGAAAGCTAAAATCATGATGGGTTTATTTCTCGATGCAGGAATCGGATCGTTCTAAGTCTCGGTGTAGGGTTACTTGTCTGAATTTCAGCTTATAAGAAGAAACTTTGTGAAATCTAGATGAAATTAATTAAGCTTGTTTTTGCAGCCAAAGGTCCTCCTGTGCAAAGAGCCCCTTTGAAGCATAGAGATTATCATGTAGACTTAGAATCTCGTCTGGGCAAGACACAGGTATCGTTTGATCTCTTTTCATTGAATATAAATTTGCAAGCTTTTCTTTATGACACAGAAATGTAACAATCCTGCTTGATAGTTGTTTATAATATGGTAGTAGCTGCTACTTTATTTGGTTTTATAAACGTTTGGAATCTCAGTTCTTCTCTTTACTTGAAAACAGATTAAGTTTTGTGAATACCTTAGTCTATAGCAAACGGCATTGATGTTTGAACTGGTTAATGCATGATTGTTTTTATATATTGGACGATTAGTTTGTTTGACTTCAATCTTATCTAGTATTCTTTTGATATGGAAGTCTTTCCACTTAAGGTTTCTTCAAGAGTCTAACGTTCTTGTTTATATTACCAGGTCGTTACACCGGTAGCTCCTCTAAGTCAGCAGGTAATGGCTCTTTTCTACCTGTACTGCTAATATTAACTTAAGCAAAAACTTGTAATCACGCGGCTAATGATCTTTGTCTTCCCACAGGCCGGTTATTTCTGTCGAGTCTGTGATTGTGTTGTTAAAGATTCGGCAAACTACTTGGATCACATAAATGGGAAAAAACGTACGTAGTGACTCTTTACTCACCAAATTTCTAACAAGTCTAACTAAAGAAGGCATCTTTTACTATGAAGCCTATGAATTGTTGGATGGAATATCCAATTTGTTTTCAATTTGTAAACTAAACTAGACGGTTTTGTTTTCGATTCACACAGATCAAAGGGCATTGGGGATGTCTATGCGGGTGGAGAGATCGTCACTTGAACAAGTAAAATATTTTCTTCTATACATATGCTTAATTGCTTTCTTGGGGTTTTGCTTATGGATGAATCTGAGACAAGAGTGCTCCTGATTTGAATGCATTAGGTCCAAGAGAGGTTCGAGGTTTTAAAGAAGCGGAAAACACCAGGAACTTTCACAGAACAAGGTAAGACTTCTGAGAGGACCCATCTCTGAGTTATGTAGTTTGATGTTTCTTCAGAAATCAGAAACTACACTCTGGAAAATAACATTGAGGTTGTGACTTAGTCTTCATCTAACGCATGGTAGATTTCGGATAACTGAATTTTGATCCTGATCTGGGAACAGATCTGGACGAACGCATCCGGAAACAGCAAGAAGAAGAGGAAGAACTAAAAAGGCAGCGTAGAGAGAAAAAGAAGGAGAAGAAGGCAAGTCTTCATATATATATCTGTCTTAGAGCTCTCTTTTTTTTTACTTTGATTGATTATTGTGATTGGCTTTTCGAAATCTGACTTCAAATTTTCTGGTTTCAGAAAGGGAAGGTGATGGAAGAAGAGCCTGAGATGGATCCTGAAGTTGCAGAGATGATGGGATTTGGGGGCTTTGGATCTTCAAAAAAATCATGATCTTATATTATTATCACTTGTATCTTTGTGTTGTAGCGTTTTTGATCCAAAGTTTTGGAACTTTGTAATCTGACATCACATAACGATATTTTTTCGTTGTGCAAGAAGAGGAATTTGATGGCAATTTATCAAGGTTCAAAAGGGTGACTAACCATCCATGATACAAACAAAACTGTTGAAACAGAGCATTCTTTAAACAGAGAAGGGGCCAGCCATTGATGGAAGATGAGATCGAGAGGAGCAAAGTTGACCGGGTTATGGTCACAACAAGAAAGGACCATTAATGCTTTTGGTTAGAACCAGACAAGCGCAAACATGTGTGATGGCCCATTCATCCTCAATCTTGATTGTGACCACGACATCTACAGAGGTTCAATTCCCTTAGGTTTTGAAGGTGTTACCCAAAATCATCATATGAAAACCACAACATTGTCTTCTTGGATGGACTTCAAGGGTCCAACATTGTCTCATTTGGCTCTCGTTTTAGGATCATCGGATTATTGAATAACTTTCCCATGTTATAATGCTCATTATGTGGGATAGCTTGCATCCCATGTAACAGAGGGATCTAGTAAAGAAAAATACCATCCATGTCACTTTCTCATTAGTTGGTCAACGTTAACTTTTACAGTTGACTTTTTCTCTTCATTTATTTTGCAAATTTACGTTGATGTGTATTATTGCAGAAAAAAAGGAGAAAAAGATAAGGACGGAGATAGTACGCTACGTGCCAATATCATATAAATCTGTTATCTTTTTTTATAAATAAAAAATAAACATATTTAACTTGATTTATAGTACAAGGGAGAAAAGGGTTTAAGAGCAGAGCCCGAGTCAACTCACCGTGTCATAAGAGAGACACGACAATGGAGGGGCAGACTAAAGTAGTTGAGACAAAGTCTGATCCAGCGGTTATTCCCCTTAACGGTTAGTCTACTTTATAACTTGTTGAGCTGTGGAAAAGTTTTGATGATCATAGAAATATATCACTTGGACTGGTCCGGTCATAGTTTACGAAGCTGAAATTTCATTATACGCAAAGCTGTAATTCTTTTATAACTTATTCTATTTCTCAAGCATGCTTAATGTATTACTTGTGTCCCAAGAATCTAATATCAAATCCTGCTCCAGAAACAACCTGAGAACACCTTCTTTGCGTATTCCATGATTTGCCTACAACTAACGGTACAAGCGCAAGCTGCACCATGATCACATCCTTTATATCAGTTGCCATGAAGAAACCTGTGAGGAGGGATTTTGCAATGACTGGGAGACTCACTCTAACTGGAAAATTCTTGGAATTGGAAGTGTAAGTCACAAAACTACAATATAATACTCTGTTCAGCTAATGATTAATTAAGTTCCTGATAAGCCATGTAGGAGTCCTTATAAACAAAACCTCTCTCTCTCTCTCTCTCTCTCTGCTAGGTGAAAGAGAAGACGATAGCTGCGAGACGAAGTCTAGTGAAGACTCTAATATTCCCGGAAGCTAACCGGAGAGACTTTGATGAGCTGCCGAACAATTTGAAAGAAGGGATCCATGTTCAGTTTGCGGATGAATATTAGTAGATATTCGAGCTAGCATTCAACGCTGATGACCATTAGACAAGTCTTTGACTTGGGTTATTAATTCTAGAAAACAAAATATGAACATCTCAACTGTGAATTCTTATTAGGCCCTCTTGTCTAAGATAATAATATTGGGTATAAAACAACCTCCATAGTCATCAAAACAAAGCTAATACAAAACCCAACACTAAAACATAAAGAAAAATCCCACCAATGATTGGTTGATTCAATCTTCCAAGTATATAACTTCATTCAGTTCTCCTTCTTCTGCATCTCTGTCTCTATGTAGATTGCCAAAACCTAACACACTGTTGCCATCCAGATTCTCCGACTGTTCTTCATCGCTATTTTCTCCAGCAACTATAGTCCTCTTATGCGTTCCATCATCATTCCAGAAATGTCTAGGTATCTGGCCGTCTTGATCAAAGAAAAGACATTCTGGTAAAGTCGGGAAACGCACTTTGACGAGTTCTTTCCAGAAGTTATCACCAGACTCAAGCCTCTCCATCATCGCTTGCAAAACTTCAGAGGAAAAATGCAATGTATGCCTCCTGTTATATGTAAATGTCGAACTTTTCAATATATGGTAGTAGTTATAAAAACGAAAAGTATATAGGATCCAAAAGAAAACCTGCAAGATGATGCAGAGTGATTCAACGTGAAATCTTGATCACTATTTTCCCATTGAGTGGGTTTTCCTGGGTGTAGGGTAGTCTTCTCCATAAAAAAACGTAGGACGTTTCCTCAACTACATACGTACGTACATCAATTAAGAACATCATAAATCAGAATGTTTAAACGAATACTAAAACATTAAAACAAGGTATAAGTAAGTGGTTACCTCTACGTCCAAGATTCCGGTTCCGTTATGGGGCATTGCTCTATAGGACAATACATCATCCCAATTCATCTCCATCTTTTTCTTGAGTCTCCTTCCTGTTTCTAGGTTTAATTCTAGAATATCCCAGATAAGTTTCTTGTTGTGTTTGAAATAACATTTGGCTAACAGATCTTCGGGGTACGTTGCAATGCGTGTCCAATAACCAATCATAATCCTCGAGATTTCGCAAGTAAACGCTTTTGAGTTCATTCTGTTTCCTGAAACAACACAAACGTAAAATCTAGAACCAAGATCACAAAGAAGAAACAAAAACACAAAAGAAAATATCAAAAAGAAGTTAGAAAATAACCTAATTGATGAGCAACAGAGCAAATAGAAACAGAAGATGAGACATGACTTGACGAAAATGGCGATCAAGTGGTTAACTTTCTTGAGCCAGCAAATCTTGAAGATGAAGCAGAGACAAGGAAGACGAAGATTTTGTAAATTGTACCGTTTATATAATATAAAGGAATACAAATGTACACGTCAGCCTCCTTATTAGCCACATCAGCTTTTACTTTATTAAAAATAAATTAATTAAGCTGAGCCTAAAAAAAATAGTCAGCCAGTAAAATCATCGAACAGGTGGTGTCATATACAGTACCTCTGCAAAAGTATTCATGTCAAACGAATTAAGTTTTACTACCTTACTGGCACGAAAAGGTTGGAAATGGTCCATGAGGTATCAATTTTGTCGACGACCATTTACCAACTTTTCGAAAGATTTGGGCAAGAAACTTGCATGATGTTGAACGATATAATTTGGGCAAGAAACTTGCATGATGTTGAACTAGTTTGTGTGTTATATTAACTCTGGTATATTCTAAGTTAGGAAAAAACATGTTTTAGCTCTTCAAGGCACTATGGAGGAAAGAGAGGTCATTAATCTGAAGCTAAAGCCCCGCAGGCTCCAGACACAACTTGAACCAGCCTAATAACAAAATAAACCAAATAGTAGATCCGAAAACAGACTTGACTTGAAACCATACATCACTGATCCATATATCAACAAAACCCTAATAATGTTTACCAATCTTCCTCTGTGTCCATACCAGGAAGCACTTCCCAGTTGCTGCTGCGTATATATGGAATTTTCTGGTCCTTGTACTGTCTCTCCTCTTCTTCAATCAATGTTGCTACATGCGATCCAACCGGAGGATACATTGGGACATTGTTAGTTTGTGTATCTGGTACTGCAGCATATGCTTGGCTCTCAGCTATCTCCCTTATGATTTGCATCTTTCGGATCTCGTCTTGGTTCATCTGATTAATATACTGTGAACCGGTGAAATCCATTTGCATGTTATGATGCTCGTTAACCACCTGAAACGATGGTGTGATAATAGCTTGCATCCGAGGCAACTCATTAGCAGTGTTATAATTCAGACTATTGGCTTGACTATATGAGTTTCTTTGCCATCCACCGTTAGCCCTGAACTGCGGTGCTATGTTAAAGTTTCTGTCTCCCACTCCCACTCCCACGCCACCAATTCCTATCAAAGTAATGGTTTTTTCTTTCTTTTAAATCTCTCACTCAAATAAAAAATGATTAGAGCGTAAGGTCCAAGGTAAAGTACCTTGAGAATAATGATGATGCTGAAGGCCATAGTTGACATTAAAGCTAACTGTCTGGTTGTGGCTGTTGCGAGATGAGTTGTTGTTTTCAAAGCCCATATCGAAAAAAAGAGATTCTTCTACCGGGAAAGGGACGTTATAGAGTTTGGACCAGAAGCTATCAGTCAGAAGCTTCTCCAAGTTCTTTTGCAGAACTCCGGGAGGAAAATGAATTGTATGTCTCCTGTTAAATAGAAAACGTAAGGCTTTGACTCTCTTTCAAAGTTACTCAAAGGAAAAAAATGATCCAAGTTAAAGCAGGAAACCTGCAAGTAGAAGCCTGATTGTCGGTGAAATCATCCAACTGTTTCCATTGAGTGTGTTTTCCTGCCTGTGGATTAGTCTCTATGAAGAATGTTGGACGTTTTCTCAACTGCACATAAACTTTCAAAGGTCATTAACCAAGGCTCATAACTAATTACAAAATGTACATGAGTATGTTTAGTACCTCGATTTTGAGGATCCCAGTTTCATCACGTGTATAAATACGCTCTTCAAAAGATGAGATATCATTCCATTGAATCTCGATCTTTCTCTTCAGCCTTGGCATGTTAGTGTCTGGTTCTCCAAAGAGAAACTCCCATATAAGTTTTTTCTTAGCAAAATAGAATTTCGCCACAATATCATCAGGGTTTATTGCAACAGGGGTCCATGTTCCAATTTCGATCATGGAGATTGGGAAATTCATAGCTTTTAGTTTCTCAGAACTCTTAAGAAAAGTTGAGGTCTTTGAATTCTCTGTTTGTTGATGAGGACATGTGTTGTTTCTATTGAGGTAATTTTCAATTTTATTGATAAGCTCCGGACCCTTTGTTAGAGGCAAGCGTAGACGTGAAACCTGAAAAAACATTGAGAATAAATCATAACTATGCATTCCAAATATTAAAAAATGAAGGAAAACTAACCTGCAATAATTGTATGAAGCAAGACGTCATTGGTATTTTAAGGTAATTATACCCTTTTGTTTTGTAATAAATATAATTTCGGTCCTTTATTAAAAAATAAATTACACAATATACATATTTATATAAACAGGTATCGGCTAGAAATCATAGTAGAGGACGATTCAGAAATAGCATCAATGATTTTATTCAACAAAGATGTAACAAAGCTGTTGAACATATCTGCAACTGACTTGGTTAAATATTATGTAAGTAAATCATATAATTTTAAATACTAATTAATAATTCAATTCAAGTAAAACAACATCAGCTAATTAATTCTATCAAAATTTAATTAATTAAATTCATGAAAATAGGTTCAATACTCCAACAGAAGAAGATATTATAACTTTCCTTTCCGAAAAACTTGTTGGAAAAATATTTGAATTCGATTTGAAAGTCACCTCTTTTAATTTTATCAGTTACAAGTATCGCAGGAGATTCAATAAATATAAAACAGGTGAATATAAACTTAGAAATAATTATTTACATTATTTTATATGCCTTATTTTGTTAAAATAACTAACATTACACATTTTAATTTATATTCAAGGATCAAGATGCCAATAACGATAAGGATGCACAAACACTTAAGATCCCTAAAAAGGAAGATAGGAAAAAGGATGACAACTCCTCAAATACTAATCATCATGAAGAAACAAAATCAAAGACGCAAAGATTACCAAAGAAAAGAGATAACACATCCACTGGAGAAATTCGAACAGTTAAGAGAAAGAGCTTACCAAATAAAAGAGTTATCACATCTAAAGAAGAAATGACTAACAAAGATGAGAACCTTGATGATACCGAAGACGAAACTCCAATAGCCAAAAGGGCACAAAGAAAAACAAAACATATAATCAACGATGATTTTGTTTAGTATTATTTATTAGTATTTTGTTTAAGAACCGAACTCTTTGTTAACGTTTTATACTTGTGACACAATAACTATATAAAATTTAAATTACATTAATATTTTTTTTAACGGTTTACATATATAGTTGCTCTTCTTTTCTTATTCCTTTCATAAATCTCTTTATCACTCTATCCTACATTGAAGAAGAAGATGACGAAGAAAGAAATGTTTTCTTTTTGTGAAATAAATTATAAATTAGATTTAAAACCAAATATATCTAGAGAATATTTTCTAACAACTTAAAACCCTAAAACCCTAATTCTTCTCAGGATCGGGCTTAAACTATCTGAAAAAATTACCAAAGAAAGAACAAAAACAGAGAATGAAACAGAACGAAGAAGAGAATACGAGACAACAGAAAAAAAACACGAGAAGAGTACGATGCAGAAAAACAGAGAGAATTGAGTAAAGTAGACGATACCTCATCAACAAATCTGTTATTATTGCGGCCACCTTGAGATTCTTCTCGTGATCTCTTCATGGAAATACCTATCTATTTTCTCTTTGTTGCTTTAGCTTTTCTTTATCACTGCATATTCAGATTTGCCTCCCTAAAAGAATATATATAGGCACGTTTTTTCTGGGTTACAATTATTTTATTTACGCTGATTCTGTTTAGGGTTTTTAATTGTTTTTATAGGTGCAATTAGGGCCCGTCAAAGTCCAGATAATAAATGGGTAACGTATGATATATCATCTTATCAGGGTATGACATTATTATTTTTAACTAATGTATGGTATTAAATTAACTTTTCGACAATAATAATAAAAATTAGATGAGTTATAAAAAAAATTAGATGTGGTAATCCATATATATTTGCCCATGCGGCTTATCCGAAACCCGTTTTGTAGCCAATTGAGTCATAGTATAATTTTAGGAAAGAAATAAAACATATCATATTTTTCTTTTTCTCATTTTTTTTTTTTTTGTCGCTGATCAAATTAATATTGCAAACTACGAAAGGTAACAGTAGTAACAATTGGAGGAAAAACAGAGCAATAACAGAACATAAATCAAAGCAGAGAAAATTAAAAAAAAAACAGGGGCCGGCAAGGCCAAATTTGCAGAGCCGCTACCTCATCCGCCACGTGCTCTATCTCTCTCATTTTGTTTTTTAAAACTTACATATATTATATTTTCTTTTAAAAGAAAGAACTCAATTAGAGTATATTGTTCCAAGCCATCACCACGCGTGCATCACTTAGATTTCCAACTTTTTTTGTTTACTTTACACTACAAAAGACCATGCAATCATTATAAATTTGATTAATGTGATTGTATAATCAATCTAAAATCACCTTTATAAATATTCGCTTAGGCGGATGACCTCAGAAAATCTGAAATGTGTGATACGACGCAATTTGTCCATTAGGTTCAGATAAACACCAATACGGTGTGCTGTGTGCATCATCAAAGAAAGCTAGTAACATTCAAACGAAACATTTTTTTGTTCTTATAATGGTTTTACTATTAAAAAAATTAGCTTCATTCAGCCCAAATAGAAACAAAAATTACAAAATAATTTTATATATGGTCTGAAGTTCCTAGTGAAATTTATGACCACTACTTCACTAGCTTGAATAGTTTATCTACACATTTTCGATTGGTTATCCACTCATGAGTCTAAAAATAAAGCGAAAGATCGACTCCACCATCAACGTCAGCCTGTCACATCTTTTGGCTTGTTAGGCATTTCACACACTTTGATGGGGTTGGTACAACTTTATAATACACACACACACTCTCTCTTATTTTTACCATATAACACTCAAATTCGCACGTGATTTTCGCTTATGTCTATGATACAAGTACATATATGGATGAGGCAAGCATAGAGCATGTGTGTGCCTCAAATCTTTGTAGGGTACGGTTTATATTGCCTTTTTCTTATGGCTTTCCATTTATGGAATATTAAATAATTGTGACTCTTTCCATCTTATAGGCTATGTATGATTCATGCATCTCTAGATTCTCTACCGTACCACAAGATATGTGATATCTATATCCTTTTGATATATACTCGTGTATGATATATACGTTCAAAACGAATTAAAAATTGCAACTACTAATATATATAAGGTGAAGAATTTGGAATTTGATTGATTTTAAGATGGCGTGATGAGGCTTTTGTGATCGTTATAAGATTTTGTGCTAATGATGGATTTCGATATAAAGTACTCGAAAGATCTATAACCAAACAAAAGTAATCTAAAGATGTAAATCTTGATGCTCCAATTAAGTTGGTTTTTTCTCCATTTTATGTCACATCTTCAAGATTTCACAAAACCCTTGGTAAAGCGAAACAATGAAGGTCGATTTATCCACTTAATTTAAGAAGAAAAAAAAAGAAAAAAAAAAGGAAGTAATTTTAACATTTTGTTTTGACTTCAAACTTCAGAATTCAGATTCATCAAGTCATTTTAATAAATATCCGATAATGTTTTTTAAAAAACGTATTTTCGACATATATAGTTCAGACTTCAGAATAATTTAAGGCATTTATTTCATTGATTGCGTCATCATCGATTTGTAAACATGATAACGATAATGTGAAATATAGGTGAAAAGAGGGTTTTCAGTTTGTGATTTTATAATCTATATATACTACTTAAATAAATCCAACGAAAATACGTTTTGTGATTTCTCTGTTCCCACACTTAATTTTTAGACATTGCACCATCTTTCCCAGTGTGGCATAGTAAAATGTTCGAGGAATCCCCTTAATGTTAGCAGCCGTACATAGCCCTCCAACAGAGAATTGAAAGAAATTGCGGTGAAGAGAACGTGCAATAGAACGAGCAATGCTAGTCTTACCAACCCCGGGAGGACCCGCTAGACAAATTATCTTCCCTGAGTAACACAATATATATACGAAATAAAGGACATGATTTTTCTATATAAAATTAAGAAACAATATATAGAGACCAACCTTGAGGAGTGCCTCTAAGTTTTTCAACAGCAATGTGTTCTATTATTCTTTCTTTTACATTAGATAAGCCATAATGATCCTCGTCAAGAATCTTTTCTGCACTCATGACATCACAATTCTCACCACTGCAAACAAAATTAATCAAATTTTACAAATAATTTCCATAATGCTACTTTTTCAAGTACATGAGCATAATATATGAATTGAATCAAATCAGCAAAACCTGTAATTTCCCCAGGGAAATACGGTCAACCACTCAAGGTAGTTACTGGCGATAGTAAAGTCGTTACCGGTCTTAAACACCTCCAATTTCGTAAGCTCTTCATCAATAACTTGCAATACACGTTTTGGGATTTTTAGCTTATTAGGCTCAATCCTTTCCCTAAACTTTTGCTGCAGAGAGAAGTATTGTTTATAGATATCTTACGATCAAGATATAAACTTAATTCAAGATACACTTACGATGGTACTTACCACAACAAGATTTATCATCTTTTTAATCGAATCCAAGCTCCTGCAAAAATTGGATTACTTGAAGATTGTTGTCAAACAAAACAATATAGACCTATAGAATGTTTTATGTCTGTTCTTGCATTGATCAACATACGTCTACTTACTATTTTCATGGAAGAGAGTTCCTAGTCTACATACGAGAAAAAAGAAAATTGCCAAATTTTAATTTAAAATGTACATATTTAGCAGTAAGAAGACAGTTGTGTTTTTTGTAAATAACGAAGATTTGGAGGGTAGCTGAAGGTACACGATGGATGATGGAAGATCTTGGAGTTAGATTGAAGGAGTTTGTTATGACAACAAAACGTTTCATCATTAGGGTTTTGATTTCTGTACTCAGAGAAAGAGAGAGAAATTACCATAATTAGTAGAAACGTATTACAAAATCCATGGCTCATGTTACATTTCTTCTTGTGGTAAGAAGAGTTAGAAGAAGAAGGTCAGCCTAAGAACTAAGAATCGATGATAAAATGAAAACAACAACAGAGGAAGATCCCAAGTGAGAATCTTCTCAAATTTATTCTAATGGTCATAATTGAATGCTAGATCGAATATTTTCTCATATTCATCCACGAAGTGAACATCAAGCCCTTCTTTCATGTTTTCCGCAAGCTCCTCAAAGTCTCTCCGATTTGCTTCCGGAAATATTATTGTTTTGATCTGACTCCGTCTTGCAGCTATAGTCTTCTCCTTAACCTGAGCGAGAGAGAGATTTTGTGTATTAAAATGAACTCAATCCAAGAAATCATTAACTCCAAAGCTAAAACAGAGTAATTGTAGTGTGTGTTACTTACGCCACCAATTGGAAGAATTCTACCAGTTAGAGTGACTTCTCCGGTCATTGCAAGATCCTTCCTTACAAACTTCTTCATGGCAAGTGATAGGAACGAAGTGATCATGGTGCAGCCTGCACTTGGACCGTCTTTTGGTGTGGCTCCTTCAGGAACATGTAAATGAAGCTTGGAATTCGCAAAAAAGAGGTTCTCCGGTTCTTTCTCAAACATTATTCTTCTAGCGACTGTGTGAGCGATCTCTGCGCTTTCTTTCATCACATCCCCAAGCTGACCCGTTATATGAAGACCACCTTTTCCCTCTCCTTCTTCTACAAAGGTTGTCTCTATGTACAACGTTGAGCCACCCATGGATGTCCAAGCTAGACCCATCACAACCCCAACAGGTGTCTGTTCATAGATCTTCTCTTCCTGGAATACTGGTTTGCCTACATAATCTGCAAGGTTTGATTCATCAATCATAACCTTTTTAAACGTTTTAGCTACCACTCCGCTCTGCTTAGTCTTTGATTCTGTTGAATCCCCAGTTGCTGATTCGAGTATCTTCATAATATCAGCCACTTTCATTCCCTTAACCTCCGAATCGGTCTTGGCCAAAGATTTAGTATCTTTAGTGTCAGTAACATAAAAAGAAACTGCTCCTTGGCGTACTAGTTCAAGAGCAACCTGCCAAGAAGGTCACAAATGATTTTAGATTCTGTTGATTCTAGTAAATAGTTTGAGATACAAGAAACATGCGACTTTGTAGCAACTTACCTTACGGTAAATCTTCTCAATCTGCTTTTGGAGATTTCTAACTCCTGCTTCTCTGCAGTAATTTTCTATCAAGGAAAGAAGAGCTGCATCACTCAAATCAACCTGAACATGGCATCTCTCGTAAGCTAAAAACAGCAAATGGCATCAGAAATAACAGAAGAATGAGGATCAATGGTTGCGAGTGAGACCTGTTCAGGCTTAATGCCACAATCTCTGCATGTCTTTTTCACCAAATAGTCTCTAGCAATATGCATTTTCTCATCAGTAACATACCCAGAAAGATCAATCACCTCCATTCTGTCTAGCAGAGGACCCGGAATCATTTCTATCACATTTGCAGTGCATACAAATAAAACCTGCAATAAATTAGTTTAGACCTTACGCCAAACACAAAACTGCATATTATGAATATCAATACACAGAGTTTTCCTTAACCTTGATGGATCAAATAGAATGAAAAATGCAAAGAGTAGAAAAAACCGTCATGGCAAAAGAGTAAAAACCTTTGATAAGTCAATAGTAACATTGAGAAAGTGGTCTAGAAAATTTGCATTCTGCTCTGGATCCATAACCTCCAACAACGCGCTGGCTGGGTCGCCAGTGTGGCACCTATCAAGCTGCCAAGGAACAGCAGACAAATTATTGCAAAAGCGTAACTGGAGCTAATATGTTTGAATAGAAAACCCAAAAAGCCAATTCAAATACTAAAAAGCTAGCTACCTTATCAATCTCATCGATCAGAATAAGAGGATTTTCTGTTCCCACACTCTTTAGACATTGCACCATCTTTCCAGGCATGGCACCAACATATGTTTGACAATGACCCTAAATAGTGTTTAAGAGAATATATGATTATATATAAATATTTGAATTATAGTTTTGCCATGTATAGTATACCTTTATCTCCCCAACATCAGATAGTCCTCCAACAGCGAACCGGAAGAACTTGCGGTCAAGAGCACGTGCAATTGAACGCCCAATGCTAGTTTTACCTACTCCAGGTGGGCCAGATAGACAAATGATTTTCCCTGTTGACACATTTTACAAATTCTCACCTTCAGAACTTATAAATGAGGACATAAGGTTCTAGCAAAGAAGACTGAATTAGAAAGGCAAAGATACGACCTTGTGAAGTGCCTCTAAGTCTTCCCACAGCAATAAACTCTAATATTCTTTCTTTTACATCAGATAATCCGTAATGATCCTCGTCAAGAATCTTCTTTGCCCGTAGGACATCAAAATTCTCATAACTGCAAACCAAATTAATATGATTATAAATGAGACTTCTCAATCAGTGCACAAGAAAATTATCTAAAATGGTGTTATAACTCTCCTCAAGACATGGGCATGAAGCATGACAAACCTGAAATTTCCCCAAGGCAGTACGGTCAACCAATCAAGGTAGTTATAGGTCAAATCGAAGTCGCTATAATTGTCTTCTAACATCTCCAGCTTTGAAAACTCTTCTTCCATGACTTTTAATACATGTTTTGGAATGTTTTCTTTATTAGTATCAATCCTTACCCTTATCTTTGCTGCAGAAAAGAAGAAAAGAACAGGCTTTATAAGCATCAAGTTGTTTTCCAGTCATCGACGTACAACTCTTGGAACTATAACAAGTTACTAATTTAGGCGTCATGAATTCACAAAGGTGCAATCTGAAAATTTGAATCTCACTGGACAATCTGAAAATATTCCTATAGTAGTGGACTAGTAGTACTAACCAGAAAGTGAAGATCCGTCATCTGTCTCCTGCAATGGGACACTTAATTAATACACTTAATATATATAAAAGAATTATTTACAAAAATGAAGGAATGACGTACTTTAATCTTGTTAATTTCTGCTTGTTTTTTCACCAATTCCAACGTCAACTCTAGACGTTTATGAACCTGGATCGAAGAAACCAACATGAGAAGCTGACTAAGAATGGAATATCATCCTGTTTGAGGTGATTTCAGCATTAAAACGTAACAGTAATAGACTAATCGTTAAACTGCTTACATCCAGTTCTATAAGAACCCCCTGATTTTGATGTTTGTTAGCGCCAGAGATCCCGGCTCCAAAATCAGCTAAATGTTGATAACTGAAGTCACCTATATCCTTCAGAAATTCAAAAGAAATCTATTTAGATACTGAAATGTTGGCATATTTTGCACTCGCAAGCAGTGTCAAATATGAAGCAAACATGCCTGGGTATATGTCTGAACTTGATCTCTCCAGAGTGAATTTATCTTTAAGACATCCCTAAGCATCGAGATAACTTCAACGTAGCTTGCCTTGATGACAGCATTGTCCTTGTCATATGGCTTATCCTGCATATAACAAACGTGTCAAGGGTCAAGGGTTATAGATTCCAGAATTTCATAAGGAAATAGAAACCACATTTCATAAAAGGAAAGTCTTAAAAACAGAAACAAACCTTTAAATGGTAAACGTTGACGGTTAGAGGATCTTCACTCACCTGTAGAAAAACAAAACATGGTTTTCTCAATGAGAGAACCATAACTTGATAAAACAGAAGACACATATCCTTTTAGTAGAGAGATAATCGAAGCCTGTTTCTCCATTAACATACCATCTCTTTTATTCGAAGTCGTCTGCGACCAACAAGGATGACTTGCTCACCTTGGATACTTGAAATCTGAAAAATTGGCAATGGTTTAAGTCTTTTCAGATAGAGATACAAAAGGAAAAGACAGTGCTAACGTGCAGAAAGAGGGTACCTGAGCAAGAGTGCCCACTTGGTAAATACGGTTAAGCAACTCTTTTCTTCTTTTCTTTTTTGGTTTCCCTTTGCCTTTAAACTTGTGGACAACATTATTTGTTTCAGAGCAAGAAGATGAATCAGTAGAAGCGCCATCCTTCAAAAGGAAAGCCCCAACATATGGAGATTGTTGTCTTGTGCTCTCTTGTAAAGCTGCAAGAACTTTAGGATCCTAGACAAATAAAAGCTCATACAGGTCAGAGAACACAAGATAACAAAATCCATTCTTTCACTAAGATTACGAGTAGCTAAGTTTCACTAACATACCTTGACATAGATTGGCATGTAAAAGCCAGGAATAAGAGGCTTGTGAGGCAATGGCAATGCTATAACCTGAAATTAAACAAGAGCAAGGTTTGATCACATAGCTCAGAACAAGAATTTTTCAACTTCCCAATCGCTAAATCATACTGAAACTTTTGCCAATGGAATTAATCGAGTCCTACATTATCTTCAAAATAAACTTTAAAAAAAAAAAAAGTGAATTTTGAATAAAATTTGTACAAACCGTTAGACAATCGTCGAGGGTAGGGTTAGTTGAGACAATCGGTGAAGAAGATAAGAGATCGAGACCGTCACTGCGATGGGAGAAAGAAACACGATGACCCCAACTCCGGGTCCATCCGGTTAGCTGAGTCGGTGCCCTGAAGAGTAGACTCTGAACCGGGATGGATCCGACCCGAATAGCCGGAGGAGTCACATGACGGGCACCGTAGAAAACGCGAGAATTTAGGTTTAAGCTTTGCCGCCTAAGATGCAATAAACCGTCGTACGAAGGTAGACGACGAAGATGAACAAGACTCGTGTCAAATCCGTTCTTAAACCCTTCCAAAAATAGTAAAATTGATGTCATTAAAATATTTATTAACTTAAAAAATTACTCCCAAAATTTTCTGGTCCACTTCTCTGTTAATCATTGTTGATTGACAAAACAAATTAAGTAAAACAAAAAAGCATCTTTGTGTTTATAATCACACAAGAGGATTAGCTGCTATAAATACCTTCGTTTATCATCATTATTATAGTCGACAAGTCTTACGAGATTTGCATATAATAATTTCTGTGTTGTATTTTTGAGTTTTATTCTACAGACAAGTAGCTGTATTTATATGCGAAGAGATTTACTTAAGAATTTCTATATTATCCTATATAAAACAGGAAAATAAACAAATATTAAATTTTTTGAAAAAATGTTTTTTGTAACCTGTAAATAAGAAAATTCTGAAGGGTAGCTGAATTACTAATTAGTAGAAAATAAAGAATTTGGACTTGTCTTTTTTGTTCTGGATAATGGAAGATTTTGGAGTTTAGATTTGTCTAATATTATCAGCTTTATGGATTTCGGTACATAAATCTTTTTTAAAAAAGGTCCAAAGTGTCTCTTTCTTCGAATGTTTACATTTCAAAGATTCACAGAAGCCAGTTATAAAGTAAAGAAAAGAGGAGTTTAGATTTTACAACAAAACCTGAAATCCAACCGCATATATATAAATTACACTAGTTAACAGAAAGAACATAATACATAATTAATAATGGTGAAATCAACCAAGAAGAGATATAGAAAATCAGCCTAAAGACTTCTCTAATGGTCATAGCCAAAGGCTAGCTCGAAAATCTGCTCATATTCATTCACGAAATGAACTTCGAGCCCTTCTTTCACGTTTTCCGCCAGCTCATCAAAATCTCGCCGGTTAGCCTCCGGGAATATTATCACCTTCACTTGACTCCGTTTTGCAGCTATTGTCTTCTCTTTCACCTGACAAAGAGATAGAGAGAGAGATATATATTTTGTGTATTAGTACAAGAAAGTGGTAACTAAAAAGCTAAAACAGAGTAATTGTGTTTTGTTTTACTTACGCCGCCAATTGCAAGAATTCTACCCGTCAAAGTGACTTCTCCGGTCATTGCAAGATCCTTCCTTACTGGCTTCTTCGAGGCAAGTGATAGCAATGAAGTTATCATGGTGCAGCCTGCGCTTGGACCGTCTTTTGGAGTGGCTCCTGCAGGTACATGTAAATGAAGCTTGGAATTCGCAAAGAACTTGTTCTCCGGTTTTTTCTCCAGCATTATTCTTCTGGCGACTGTGTGAGCAATCTCTGCGCTTTCTTTCATCACATCCCCAAGCCGACCCGTTATATGAAGACCACCTTTGCCTTCTCCTTCTTCTACAAAGGTTGTCTCTATGTACAATGTTGAGCCCCCCATGGATGTCCAAGCTAGACCCATTACAACCCCGACTGGTGTCTGTTTGTATATTTTCTCTGCCTGGAATACTGGCTTGCCTATATAATCTGAAAGGTTTGATTCATCAATCATAAACTTTTCAGCTACCTCTCCGCTCTGCTCAGTCGTTGATTCTGTTAAATCCCCAGTTGCCAAATCATCTGTCAACACAGTGGATCCTTCTGAAAGGTTCGATTCATCAATCATTAACTTTTCAACCGTTTCATCTACCTCTCCGCTCTGCTCAGTCTTTGATTCTTTTGTGTCACCAGTTGCCAACTCATCTGTCAACACGGTGGATCCGTCTGCAGAGGTCTCTGGGGATTCCAAATCAGTCTTGGCCAAAGATTTAGTATCTCCATTGTCAGTAGTAACATCATCAGAAATTGCAGGCACTTCGGCTGATGCTGCCCCTTTGCGCACAAGTTTAAGAGCAATCTGTAAGAAAATCAATCATTTCAGATCTTTGGGGTCCGAGCAAGAAGTTTGGAATGGTCAGTGAACTTGTAAACTTACCTTACGAAAAACCTTCTCTATCTGCTTCTGGAGATTTCTAACTCCTGCTTCTCTGCAGTAATTTTCTATCAAGGAAAGAAGAGCTGCATCGCTCACATCAACCTGGGAAGAGTACAAACAACTTGAGCAAAATCTTTTATGTTTGTTCAAACAATAATAAAATAAAGAAAACAGCTAATGGTTGTGAATGAGACCTGTTCAGGCTTAATGCCACAATCTCTGCGTGCAGTTTTCACCAAATAGTCTCTAGCAATATGCATTTTCTCATCAGTAATGTACCCTGAGAGAGTAATCACCTCCATTCTGTCTAGCAGGGGACTCGGAATGGTATCTGTCACGTTTGCTGTGCATACAAATAAAACCTGCAATAAATTTGATTAGACCTAAGTTTGAAAACAAACTTCCTATTATGAAACCAATACGTAGATCGGGTCAATGGATTCCAGTTTTTCTTCAATTTGGTGGATCCAAAGAAAGAAAATTGCAAATGAAAAAATGTAAAGAGAAGAAAAAATGGCCATGAAAACCTTGGATAAGTCAATAGTAACATTGAGATAGTGGTCTAGAAAGTTTGCATTTTGCTCTGGATCCAAAAGCTCCAACATTGCACTGGCTGGGTCGCCATCGTGGCACCTAACTCCAAGCTGCCAAGGAACCATAGACAATTATTGCAAAGAAAGCTTTAACAAAGAAACGAAACTATTACATTTTGAATATACAAACTCCAAAACAAATACTAAAAGGCTAGCTACCTTATCAATCTCATCGATCAGAACAAGAGGATTTTCTGTTCCCACATTCTTTAGACATTGCACCATCTTTCCAGGCATGGCACCAATATATGTTCGACGATGCCCCTAAACAATGTATAAGATAATAGATTGTTATTTATAAATATCTCATCAACAAATTTGAATTTTAGTTTTGTCATGTTTTACCTTAATCTCAGCAACATCGGATAGTCCTCCAACAGAGAACCGGAAGAACTTGCGGTCAAGAGCACGTGCAATGGAACGCCCAATGCTAGTTTTACCTACTCCAGGTGGGCCAGAGAGACAAATGATCTTCCCTGTTGACACATTTTACAAATTTTCACCTTCAGAACTTATAAAATAATGAGGACAAAAGAAGATTGAACTGGAAAGGCAAAGATACGACCTTGTGAAGTGCCTCTAAGTCTTCCCACAGCAATAAACTCTAGTATTCTTTCTTTTACATCAGATAATCCGTAATGATCCTCGTCAAGAATCTTTTCTGCCCGTAGGACATCAAAATTCTCATCACTGCAAACCAAATTAATATGATAGTAAATGAGACTTCTCAATCAGTGCACAAAAAAATCAATTACAAATGCTGCTATAACTCTCTTCAAGACATAAGAATGAAGCTAATGGCAAACCTGAATTTTCCCCAAGGCAGCACGGTCAACCAATCAAGGTAGTTATAGGTCACATCGTATTCGCTGGAACTGGTTTCTAACAGCTGCAGTTTTTTAAGCTCTTCTTCTATGACTTTTAGTACATGTTCTGGAATCTTGTCTTTAATAGGGTCAACCCTCCCCCTAAACTTTTCTGCGGAAAAAAACAGACTTTAGCTTCAGTTGTTTTACACTCATTGATGCACAGCTCTCGGAACTCAAACTATAAATAATTTGGCGTCATGAGTTCACAATGGTGCAATCTCAAAGTTTGAATCTCTCTAAATAATATCAAATAAAAACAATAGAATAGAAAATAATCCTGTAGTAGTAGACTAGTAGTACTAACCAGAAAGTGCAGATTTGTTGTCTGTCTCCACGCCAAGCTCCTGCATTGGTACATTTAATAGTGATCAACGAACAATACTATACATCAGACACACCCATAAAATAGCAGCTGTAAATTTAGAGGCGAACTGAAAACCTTTTTTATAGCATTGATCTGCTCCTTTAGTATGATACGACGTCTGTCGCCACTAAATTTTTCTTCAACAGCTTTTGCTATGGATTCCTAAACACGAATTTAAAGAGATGAGGATTCAGTCTATATAAAATAATCATTCACAAAAATCTAGTAGCACGAGTCAGCTGGAAAGTGGGGAAAAGTGAAGGCATGAAGTACTTGAATCTTGTTAATTTCAACTTCTTTTTTCACCAATTCCAGCGTCAACTCCAGACGTTTATGAACCTGGATCGAAGAAAAACTATGAGAAGCTGTCTAAGAATGGAATATTATCCTGTTTGAGGTAATGTCAGCATCAAAGCGTGACAGTAATAGACTAATAGCTAATTACTTACATCCAGTTCTTCAAGAACCCCCTGATTTTGATGTTTGTTAGCGCCAGAGATCCCGGCTCCAAAATCGGCTAACCTTGGATAATTGAATTCACCTATATGCTATTCAAGATAAATTTACTAAGATACTGATATTCTGAAATATTTGTACTCGCAAGCTGTGCCAGATATGAAGAGAACATGCCTGGGTATATGTCCGAACTTGATCTCTCCAGAGTGAAGTTGTCTTTAAAACATCCCTAAGTGTCGACATAACTTGAAAGTATGTTGCCTTGATGACATCATCGTCCTTGTCATATGGCTTATCCTGCAAAGAAACACGTGACAAGGGTTATAGATTTCAGCATTTCAAAAGGAAACAGAAACCTGCTCCCATGCTTGTATCATATAAGGAAAGGCTTGAAAACAGAAACACACCTTTAGATGGTCAACTTTGACGGTTAGAGGATCTTCACTCACCTGAACAGAAACAAAGCACATGGTTTTCACACTGAGAGAACCATTACTTGATAAGCAGAAGACACATGTGGAAGGTATACACACAGCTTCTGAACTTTAAAGTCTTTAATTTTCATGAACTTTGAGCCTTTAAAAAGATATATTTCCATTAACTTACCATCTCTGTTATTCGAAGTCGTCTGCGGCCAATGAGGATGACTTGCTCACCTTGGATACTTGAAATCTGGAAAACTAGCAATGGTTATCTCTTTCAGACAAAGAGAAGGGAAAACACAGTGCTAACGTGCGGCAAGAGACTAGTACCTTAGCAAGTGTGCCAACTTCATGAATCCGGTTAAGCAACTCTTTTCCTTTCAACTTCTCTAGAATATTCTCTGTTTCAGAGCTAGAAGATGAGTCAGTTGACGCGTCATCCTTGAAAAGGAAAGCCCCCGCATATAAAGCTTGTTGTCTTCTGCTCTCTTGTAAAGCTGCAAGAACTTTAGGATCCTACACAAAAAAAAACTCTAACAGGTCAGATAAACGCAAGCTGAGACAGCAAAAAGGGATATTGGATTACATACCTTGACATAGATTGGCATGTAAAAGCCAGGAATAAGAGGCTTGTGAGGCAATGGCAATGCTATAACCTGCAATAAAACAACATAAAGCTCAATGGAAACAATCGTACCAAACAAAGCTCGAGGACATGGTTTTGCTATAAAAGGTTCTAGCTTTGCCTGACTATGAACCTAGGAATCATCCATCCAAATTTGCGTTTATAAGAAGATCAATATATACCATAAACACACTAAATGTCTTCAAAATTTACTAATTTCCCAACCAATGCTATAAAGGTTCTAGCTTTAACTTTCCAATCGCTAGAACCATAAAGAAAAGTTTGCCAATTGAACTGATTTCTCCATGATCTAAGAAAAATCAAAGAATATGAAGTTAAATGCAGCTCAGTTGGTTCTTGAAATCCTACATTCCCCATCATCATAAAATTCCCCATGGGTCGGAAAGAAAAAAAAAATACAAAAGAAAAAAAGTGAACTTTGAATAAAATTTGTACAAACCGTTAGACAATCGTCGAGGTGAGGTTTAGTTGAGACAGTCGTCGTTGCTGAGGATTTCGCGTCGGAATCCAACTCGGAGGAAAAAGCACGACGACCCAATTCGTAGGAAGTCCGGTTCCATCCGGTTAGCAGAGTCAGTTGCTTAAACAATAGACTCTTAACCGGGGTAGACCGGAATCGAATAGCCGGAGTCACGTGATGGGAAGCGGTCGGAGTGAGAAGCTTCAGCATGACGGGAGAGGAAGATCTTGGAGTAGCAAATTTGGGAATTTAGGGTTAAGCTTAGCCTAATAGGCAAGAAACCGTACGAAAGTGAAGAACGTAGACGATGACTGGTGTCAAAAGCCCTTCATAAACCCCTTCCCAAGAATTATTAGGAAAACGTATTTATGGGAAAAGGACATATTCCACTGCCTCAAACGATGTCGTTTCATTGCAGTAGTAACTTGTCTAAAACCAAACCGGGACCGGTTTGAAAAAAATTCCTCTCGTTAGCTTAAATTTTGGGCCGAAGTAATAAACTTTATCTTGGTCCTGGGCTTTTATTATTAAATTTATCTTTCTTCTTTAGAATTTTCGAGGAATTTGTTTATGGTTACAGTGAAATTGAACCGGTTTGATACAACAAATTGAGCAAATGTTTTGATGTCAAAACAAAAAAAAAGATTAAGCAAATGTTCTAAGTCTGGTTCTAAGTTCTAACCAGACAAATACTTTCCATTGACATGGAAGAGACTTAACGATAGATTAAGCATCCCCTGCTCTGTGGATTATGCAATGTACGGCTCCGTTTAATAATTCATAAGTTTTTTTTTATAACATATATCAATGTTTTTGACAGAAAATTTAGAAAGATTTGTCTTTAAGAAAGAAAAAAAAAAGATGGAAAAAAATTTAAGTGCACACATACCTAATATTTTCTTTAGCAAACAAATCATTGTCAACATTATTAGTATTATTGTCCTGAATTGGGATAACAAAAATAATCAATGAGGATAACAACTAATCATTTGATTTGGGAATAATAAACAAACAGAAAAGGAAAATAAATTAAGAAGAGGATATCAAAGCGTGTCTGACGCCAGGAGGCAAATCTCTCTGTCATGACTCACGTTTATTGCTTAAAACCCCACATTTACATTGTTTTTCTTTGCTAATTAGATACTTTTCTTTCTTAATTTCCTACTATATAACAGCAGCTTCAATTAAAATACTACATATGTTTGTATAAATATTCTTAGTTTTTTGCATAAAAATTATTTTGTTTTGTAATAGTTTGTCTTATTTTTTTTGTATTCTTACTAGCCTAAACAAATACTACGAAACATGCGTTTCAATGTAACATTTTATGAACTCGAGAGTTTCCCCAACCCACTCGCTATATATTAAGTAACTCTGACGGATACATGTTAGATTAGTTAATTCTTGACATGGTATAAAAATATAAATTTTAAGGAAAACATGAATTGACATGGTATATAAATAGGGGCTTTCCATTTAGAAACATTAATATATGTTATAAAAAAAAACATAAACTAAATCAAATTAAATTAAATTATTATTTCCAATTAAACCAAAACCCAATTCCATGCTTTTCGAAAAACATAAACTAAATCAAATTATTATTTTCCAAAAAAGAAGAAAAGTATAAAGAACATGTTATATGTTTCACAAAACACCAAATACTGAAAATCTATTTTTGAAAAAATAGAGCGATTGTGAGCTAAAAAATGTGGATGATAAATAGCCACAACAACACTAAGCCTAAGGTGTGAAGGTCGTGGAATAAAACACCATCACATGCATCTTCTCTTTTTCCTATTTTTTTGTTCCTTCTTTAAAAACTCATTAGGTTTTTTGTTTCTTTATGTTAAATTTTGTTTGATAGCTATTTGTTCGATCTATTGGTTATATTGCCACCAATCATTGCCCTCCACATTATTACATCAAACTCCTCCATTCCATCGCCAATTTTGTTCTTTTCACAATTAAAACTCTACAAATCAAATAAATCCACGTCATAACACAAATTTAGTAATTTACACCGCTCACCATCATAAATAGGTATGTAAAAAGTTTCAAGTTAAGTCTATGTGTAAAATATCTGCTAAAATATCAATTTAAATATCTAATTTTGCAACGAAGATAGATATTTTTGTTCGACGGCGAAAGAAGAAAAGATATTTTAGTTCGTTTTAATTTTCCAATCTAAAAAATGCATTAAAATTAAACTGATTTATTTTTTCATTCACAGGGTCACTCATAATTGGCCAATGTGAATTTAGATGTACATTATTAAAGAAAAGAAATCTAAATTGTGGTATTCAATTCGAAAAAGACAAGAAAAATAAATAAAATATAGAAAATAATAGGTTTAAGAATGGCCTCTCCAATCTCCCCCAAATGTTTATATATAGAGAATTAGAGACCCCCTCCAATTACTTTAAATTATTATCAAAATAAGAAAGAGCTCGACATTGTTTTCAAACTCTAAAAATCATTTTTCTTGGAAAATTTCCAAGAGAACAAGAAACAGAACGTTCTTTAAGTGGTTCTACAAAAGTCTTGTGAATGTCTTCTGAACAAGGAAATGGATCGAATTCTTCCACGTCGCCGGAGGTAGAAGGGACTAAAACAATCCCTTTTCGCCGGAGAATGCAAAGAGCACAAAGAGTGTTGGCTCCAAAGCTGATGGAGGCTCTCCGTCGATCAAGGATAAGCTCGGAAGAAGCTCCGGCGATCCATCTTAGTCGTAGATGGAGAGCCACAACGGCGCAGAAGGTATATTCCTTAAAGCTCTACGATGCTCTTCAGCGATCGCGGCGCAGCGCAACAGTCCGGGACACGGCCGACAAAGTCCTTGCGACGACGGCTCGGGGTGTAACTCGGTGGAGCCGAGCCATATTGGTGAGTCGATTCGGGACGAGTCTGAGGCGGCGCAGGAATACAAAACCGGCGTGGGCAATGGCAGCGGCGGTCAGGGGAAGCGGTGGGAGGAGGAGGAGGAAGGTGTCGGCGGTGGGAAGTCGGGTCCGGGTTTTGGGTGGGTTGGTGCCGGGTTGCCGGAGAACGGCCTTACCGGAGCTTTTGGATGAGACAGCAGATTACATAGCGGCGTTGGAAATGCAAGTCCGAGCCATGACAGCTCTATCAAAGATTCTGTCTGAGTTTCAGCCGTCTACTAAACTCGGCTCGGCTTTATAGCCGAGTGCATAAGCCGATGGTGTGTAAAATTTGTTTCAATTAATTCTTTTACGATTTTATCGTGGGAATGTTTTCTTGTCTTTAATGATTTGTTTGCCCTGAAAAAAAAAATGTCAAAATCATCACGAGTTGGACGAAAATACTATGTTTTTTTTAAGCTTGTAATAGGATGTTTTGGTGGTCGTTTCACAAGTTTGAATTGTAAATATTTTCTAAGAAAATGAAATTTCTAGAAGAAAAAAATGAATATAATAAGTGTTCAAAATATTTACTAGAGGCATAATTCCAGAAATTAACTTTTAAATCCAACCATTTGTCTTTAGTCCATACAGTGGCGGATCCAGAAATTAATTTTATCCGGGGCAATAATATTAAATAAAAAAAACTCTAATTTTATTAACATAAATGAATCTTCTAAGTAAGTTAAAGCATTTGATTAATTTTTTCAAGTTAACAAAAGTGATTTAAAGTTATTTTATCATTGAAATATGAGCTTACTTACAAAGAAAACAAAAATAAAATTAGGATTTGTATTGTGTTTGAATTATATAGACTTTAAAAAATAATATTACACAACACAAAACTTTTGTATAAGAAGAAAACAGAATAATTGGGGGCATTAAACAAGTACTCCCTCCGTATTTTAATAAGTGTCGTTTTAGAATTTTTATTTTTTTGAATTGGACGTCGTTTTCAAATTTCTATGCAAAATTTATTACTTTTTAATGTTTTATGACGTCATAAAACATTAAAAAGTAAGAAATTTTGCATAGAAATTTGAAAACGACATCTAATTTTTTTAAAAAGAAAATCCTAAAACGACACTTATCAAAATACGGAGGGAGTATTTAATAGGGGCATAATTAAAAATTCCTGTAAATTACACCAACTTTAAAAAATTTACCCGTGTCAAGTGCTCCCCTTAATCGTAACGTACGTCCGCCCATGAGTCCACATATGTGCTGATGCTCATGACAACTTTGAACTTTGAAATCCGTAAGTAAAAAATTTCCCTCGAAATTTTGAATTTGAAAAAAAAAAAAATTGAGATGAAAAGTTCGATATTCCTCAAGAATCTAGGTTCGACCAGTTAAATATCAACATTAGAGAATATTTATAAAAAAATCAAGAGCTCATTTATTTTCGCTCTAAATGTGTATCTAAATTATAGGTCCGTTGCATCGGATATTAAAATCAATTGTTCATTCACCTAACACAATTTCAAAAGCTATATTTAAGAAAATTTAATTTCGATATTTATAAGCTATATGCCAAAAAAAAAAAGAAATTGAAAATAATATTAATAAAAGTATAAATATAGACGAGGAGGCATGTGCATGACGACCCTACGGTCCGACTCTTTTGCTCAAAGTGCGTCGCATGTGAGAGATCTCTTTATCTGAATTTAGTTTCTTCCCGAACAGTTTTTTAAAAAATTTCTTTAATTTGTAAGAAAATTATATTCATAAAAAAGGATAATAGGTTAAAACGACTTTCGTGTGTCCTTCATTTTAACCAACTTTGTGAAACAAAATGAGTGCATATATCATACTTTGTCCTCACAAAAATGGATCAGGATGATCTTTTGTTATAAGCTAAATTCGTACATGATGAATAATATTTAGGCGAAAGCCAACCAGTTTAGTTTGGATTATGGTTCGTTAATTACTAAAATAAATCTGAACGTGGTTATTTAGCTGATTGGAGAACATTTTTGAAGTTCTAAGGATATGAATTTAAGTTGAATGTTTGTTAATTAGCTTTTGAAGAAATGATTCACGTTTTGCCAAGTTAATTACCAGTCAATTATCAACAAAAGAAAAGTCAATTATCAACAAAATAAAACACATAACCTAAGATATTTAGAGTACGTAATAACCTGTGAATGTTATTACGTACTCTATATATAGAGTAATCCATTGTCTTTCTCCTCTATTTTAGAGGAAACTCTATTTTAGAGTAATCCATTGCAACAAAATCTCCTCTAAAATAGAGTTCTTCTAAAATATAGGAAAATATAGAGAAGACCATTGGAGATGCTCTAACAACATTAGGACATTATTCAATTAGTAGGTAATCTACGTCCAAATAACGAGGACACGGCCGACGTTATTGGTTGGAGCAAAAATTCAATATAGGCAACCAAATGTGGCTGTCAAGTGGTATCCATTTCGTTTTTATGCAAAACATTTAAAAATCATTTTTAAGTGACAAAAAATACGGCTTTATATAGCTAGATTTCAAAATTATTTTCGATAAATATATCATGATATATATAAAATCTAATATACGATCTCCAACAACAATCCATTGTATTAGTCTTTTGGGACAATAAAAGGAGATAAAAACTATCGAGAATCTAAGTAATGCTAGATTAACATGTTAGAAAAGACAGTAAAAATACTATCGATAATTTCACGGATTACAAAAACAAATGAAAGAGAGGAAAGATTTGCCATTAAAGAGGTGACACGTTTGGAGAGTAAAGCCTCAAGAAAAAAAAAGAGATGACAACGAAAATGGATGGAGACGTGAGAGAGAAGGTGGCATAATAATTGGTGTCAAGTGTGAGATGTCTTCTTTGATTCCTTCAAGGCTCAAGGACCACCCACCACCACTTTCTCACTTCCTCCTCCTCTTCTTTTTTATAATTATCCTCGTGCTTCCATAATCTTCTACTACATAGGGATTAGTCAGTTTGGAATCCGAAATGCTACTATACATATTTTCGTGAATCTCAAGCCTCCGCTGAAAATGCAATACCAAAGACCAAAGTAGTTGCGTCTTATTTCGGTATGGTTCAACATTATTCAGCTCTTTTTTTTTCCTCCAAATAAGAGTTAATTTTGTGGATAGATATTCATCTAGTGCACATACAACAAAATGAAACGAAGACAAATTGATGAACAAAACAAAAAAGTGATGGTTCCACAATGCAACATGATAGGACTCGACCGAAAAACTTGGGACTTTCGGATTTGGCCAAAAACACTTGAGATATTTTTTTTATGGTACAAAAAAGAAAAACTGCTTTCATTTTTTTTCAATTTTATTGTTGATCATCGGATTTTTTACCCTTACGAAACATCTTTACTTGTGGCTAATTTGATAACTAGAAAACTAAACAAAATCCTTGAATTTATGCCATTTTTGGGATCCGTTTGTAGTAAGAACTATCATATATAATTACCAAAAATGGCCCCTACGTTATGGAGGAGTAGTCATTTTCTTATAGCATCGGCAAATTAGTAAGTGTCATTCTCAGAGCTGCTGTTTAAACACGTTGACCCGAAAGAATTGACCCATCAGAGCTTTAGGCCACGATCTGATATTTGTCTCTTTGTTTACCATTGGACCCCAGACGCAGCCGACCAATCCGGTTACGGCTTTTGCCTTTTGGGTTTTAAGTCTCACGGTTTTTCAACCAACAAGACAAGATATCAACCTTTCTACAGTCAAAATTGTTGACTGATCAAGTTCTCTAATCCAATGGTCACATATCTTATATAGAGCTAAAGGTCCATGACTTTGGTGGGGAAACTTTTTCACATGTTGATGACTTTGTTGTGCCTTCAAAATCTAAAATTTTAGTGTTCATGAGTGATCGCGTTTACTAAGTTAACATAATTAAATAGTGAGGAGGCTTATTAGAAGCCCCTTTCATATATATATAAAGAAAAGTTACTACGCCTATAGGTTCCTCAAGGTAAATTAAAGCACACTTACTACACTTTCAATAGGTTTGTTAAGTAACTTGCGTAAACATAAAAAACCAACATTACTTCTACAGTCTATATTGTCCAATACTGAAATGGTTTGACAATGACCATTTAAGTACTACAGCTTATTCCAGCAGTCGAGAGACTCACAGTTCAACATAGAGACTTGATCAGGACTTAATAGCGTCAGCTCTAGGTTTCCATAGCCCCAACCTGTATTTCTGGCCATAGTTGAGTATAAGTTTCCTCTGCAAACCAAGATTCAGAAGTATGGAATCCATAAGGTAGTAAAATAGGAGACTTGAATAACTGAGCCAACAGAAGATATACAAGTAAAAGGCGGTCTTGTTCTTGTTCCATAAAACTATCAATGTTTATGTGCCGGAACAATGTATATGGAAACATTTCATGCTTTTTGGATCAGGAAAACAAGCTAAAGTTGGATGATGAAAATAAGAATATAGATATATCTGAATCAGTGTCTTTCGCCCATCATCCCTTCAAAGTTGAAGAGCTTGAATCATTTACCCATGAACCAATCCAATATAATGGACTATCTAACCCCCTAAGAATAAAACTATGGTTTTTAACGAAAATGGCCGAAGCAACAGTTGGACTTGGTAACTTACATGTTTGCAAGGAATGCCAAGCTTCTTGAGTCTGAGGGTACGCGTCACAAGCAGCTTATGAAGGTCACCAATCTCAGTTTCAATTTTGGCAATGTGAGTCTCAGCTCCTCTGCCAATCCCGCCTAGAAACTCTGGAATCCCAACCTTCACTGCAATACCATATTATACAAGAATCAAACCTTGAACCAGATTTGGATTCCAAATCACTACTAAGTTCTCCTTATATAATCAAAGCAATCCAATCCTAAGCAAATCGAAACCAAGTACCGAAATAAGTAGCTGGTTTGGAGTAGAATCTGGGGAGGCCAAGAGTCGAACTCGAGTGCGTTGTCCCTAGAGCTGCTCTCGCGCTCTGAATCAGTCGTGTCCACGCCATCGCCGGAGCCAAAACCTGGGTTTCGGCCGTTTGGGTTTCGCTTAAGGGGGCTTCTTACTACGACGTCGTTCTCAATTATTAGATTTCTGAATGGGCCTAGCCCATTACATTTTTGAGAAAACAACTTCTGTTTTTTTTTTTACGCCCGCAAAGTTCCTGTGTGGGATTCAGTTGTGTGTTGAAGCGGATGAAGTGGAGGAAGCATATGAGACGATCTCCAAGACAAGTATTATGGTGTCAAATTCCTTATTTAGTTGTTTGCTAAGAAAAAACAATGGTGGCAGAATCTGCTTGCGAGGAAATGCCCATGAGAGTAAGCTTTCTCCTACTCGATGAAAACAAAGCTCTAAGCGGAGTTTTAGTTGTATGTTTCTGTTGAAATTTATGACTTGGTTTAATAAATCCAGCTAAACTTTGCTTATTTCTCGTTCGATTATCATTAGCCATTAGGTATAAGACACAAAATTTGTTAGAGATTAAGTGCACAGCACTAAAAGTACGCACTCTTGCTTGGTTTTCAAGTTAGTAATAAAAGGAAAACTGATATTTAGTTGTGTTATGTTTCATCTGCTTGGGAAGTTAGTGAGAGATGTGACATAATTTATAGAAAACAACTACTATATACATACAGACGACTTGTAGTATAAATTTGGTTAACCTGTGTATAACACATTTGTTTCAACAGGAAATTGTTATCCTAAGTCTGTTTTATGGACAATTTAGATAAGAATCTGAGACTTTGCTGCAGCTCGTGAACATTTCTTCCGGCCTGATTTCGTCAGAACGCACACGCAAGACTCTAGAAGCTCAAGATCTTCTTCCCAGAACAAGGAAGATGCTATTTCAGGATTCTGCAACAATTGCTTTGAAGTTAAGAAACCAGCAATTGTCCATGTCTGGTAAAGCCTGGACTGTTTTCCAATGAACTTCCCGTCTCTTGTATCGTAGTACTCTGGCCACCGATCAGCTTGGAGCCTCTTCTCTGCCATGGTAACTGCTTTCTCTGCTAATTCTGGTCTATCCATCTTGATGCATGCCAGTGTGAACTAACAGAATTTTTAAATACATATATGTGGATTAATGTAATGCAAATATATATGTCGTCTGATTAAAAAACTCATGCTTACTTGCCAGAGAAGTGTTGGCCATGACCCGCCATTGTGGTAAGACCAAGGCCTACAGAACATACATAAGAAGTCTGGTCCATCATTTAAAAGTATATGCAGATAACATCATTCTAAGCTACTTCAGCCAAAAGTATCATAGAGGAAGAGAGAAGAACTCACGTGTTCTTTGGGTCACTCCCGGTGATTATATGCCACTCTGAAGATTCCAAAGCCGGGTAACATATCTTAAGCGGCATATGACCAACAAGATCGTCCCATTTCTCTTCAATCAAATTTAATATAGCTTGGTTATGTTTTGGTGTTCCTAGTGAGGAGATGATTGACCAGAGGTTTCCCAAGGTGAAGAACCTGAAATCCATGTGAGCAGGCTGGAGGTTTCCTATCAGGAATCCCGAGTCAGGACTTTCAGGAACCCAATCCATTAGCCATGGAGAAACCTGTTCCGGGTAGATATTGAACTTGTTGGTGGCGTCCATGGAGTACTCCTCTGTCTTGTAACGGTAAATTTCATTAATTTTGTTTTTGTCAACCCAATAATTTTCTCTGATGTGAAATGATAATGCGCTGAGTCTGTTGCTGATTGTCTTTATTATGTTTTTGGAGCTGTCATTTACAGTTATCATCTCACGAGAAGACCGCAGAGCGGAATAGAACAAAGCCTGTGAGATCAACAGAATCATCATGGCATGTTAGTCAAACTTTTCTTCTTGAAGATACTAATCAAGAAAACCTTATTTTGGGAGTTACTTGGATCTCAAGAGGGTGGCCGTGGATACCCATACGTCGATCTATCATACAAGAGCCATCAGTGACCAACAGTGTGGGAAACATATCAAACCCATCTGCTAAACACAGGTTTGCAATCATCTTTATCCCTGTTTGAACATCTATCCTCTCTTGAAGCGAGTAATCCCCTGTGATTTTCCCGTATGCCCTCAACAATATTATCCACCATAAACCTGAAAATTTTCTATTTAGACCAGCATGTGTGTGAATCAAACTGTTCAATTATATGTTGCCAAGCTGAAAGAATCAACAATTATCAATTATGTATTCTTAGTTACCACGAATCAACTATACAATCCTTTCTTACTCTATTTATGGGAAAATGCAGATTGAAGAAGCAGCAAAGTACTGACCAGAATCAACGGGAGCAACACGACCTATAGCTGCTTCGCCAAAATCTGGATCCAGAACCTCTTCGAACTTGTCCTCTTCAAGCGGTAAAGTTCTGACTTTGAAACTCGCAGGCATTAACCCTTGTCCTGGACTATAACAATCAACTGTTTTCTCCCAACTCTGGAACCACAACACACACAACAACAATCTAAGTTGTCCTTTCATTTAAATGCAAACTCTTTGCTTTTAAACAACACTTTGTGTTTCTTTAAGTGTATAACATCGCGAATTGGCATCAATACCTGCAACTGCAGCGTGTGAAGAAGGAAGTTTCGAACAATTTCGCTTTCTCCCTTCAGCAGAAAAGCCAGAGCTGAAGGTACAAAATCCCTAATAAAGACCTGATCGTAGTTTGATGGCATTGTGTCAGTTGGATCTTTAGCAGCCACCGTTCCTACAGGCGAATCGCAGTATGTCACTACTGAATCCCTCAGCAATCTCCATGCCTCTTCCTCTAAGTCATTACTCTTAACACCCTCGAAACCATCTCTGTTTACGCTTTTGTCATCTCCATTGACCACCTCTTCATCTTTCTCGTGTCCTTTTAACCTCTCGACAACTAAAGGTTTCACATTTAAACCGTTCTTCGTGTATATTTGATCCAAGGTCGTGTCATTTGCGCAGGTCGTCGATGCAGAGAGACTTCTTGCCTCAGAAACAACCTGAGCTGTAACAGAGCTTTGCCTGTCGGTACAAAATGGCACAACATTTCTCAGTTTGATGATTCTATCTGAATCTGCATTCCTGTATTGGTTGTTGCAGCTTGAGAACCGAGAAGGATAGGATCGAAACGCGGTGTCTCGGATGTATTTAGATGGAGAGATTCTCGAAAACGCTCGGAGAATGCAATGTGAAGGTATCATCGTTGAATTTCCAAGAAAAGTGATGGCATTCATAATCAGGATACAACACCTACGATTGCAAAAAGCTTTCTTGTGTTGGTTATTTATCTAAAATTTTTGTGATTCCTGAAATGGGAAAATCTGTATTAGGAAGAGAATGTTTGTGGAATTTGGAACTAGTTTACCGCTAATTTGATCGCATCAAGCATTATGGTTTCTATTAATACACCAAACTTCGTTTTAAAAAATTCCTATTTCTGTACAAGTTTTAATCAAGTATTTATACATCGTATGTGTAACTTTATATGCAACGTAGTAGCCGACACGTGGTAGAGATCTAACGGATAAACAGCATCGATTCACTCGGATCATTACGGCTTTTCGGTCAAAAGGCAAGACATCACGGCTTCGGTTTTTGTCTTTATCTGATCCGAAGCAAAATCCGAACGTGATGAGACCACTTGTAAAAGCCCGTGAGATTCCGAACCTAAAATGAGTTTCCCACTTGCATCTTCCTCCTCTCTTTTGTCTCTTTCCTCATCCACACATGTCCCTTAATCACAAGCTTAACTCTGCCAATTCCAAATAACAAACTAAACTAATACGTTTATAACATTTTTAACCAAATAAATATAATGATGCTCTTTTAAGTATATAGTTTGAGCATATCACATATAAGTGCATTAATATTTTTACTTAAAATCATATATGCTTTTGCACGTCCTAGTTGTGTTTGCCGAGGCTTTTGGAGGGAAATTTTTGATTTTTTGAAGTTTAAACTCACTTTTCTGATTTTCGTTGTCGCTTTCTCTCTCTCTTTGGCCCAAATAAGCAAGTTCATTTCTCTGCCTCTCTCTCCTATGTTCTTGTAAGATACTTATATAGAAAATGAGATATTAAATTTAGATTCATGCCATAATCAGAGAGATCTGATTTTCTCTGAAGATTTTGAAAACTTAGAAGAACTTTCTTTTTAAAACTTCAAGTCATAGCTCATGTAAAGTCACGATCTTGTTTTGATTATTATTATAGATTTGAATTGGGAAAGACTCTTCATTTAATTTTTCCTGTATTAATGGTCAACTACCATAAAAAAAAAAAAAAAAGTAATTTTTTTCCTTTCTTCTTCTCTTTTTCAGAGTTTTTAGATTTGTGGTTGTGTGCATGCAAGAGCTGAAACAAATCATCTAGGTTTAGAAATTAGTAGAATCTAGATGTCTTGTCCTGAAAAAACGACGGTGGATCCACTTCTGAGAGATTTGGATGAGAAGAAAGAGAGTTTCCGGCGAAACGTGGTGTCTTTGGCGGCGGAGCTGAAGCAAGTGAGGGGCCGTTTGGTTATTCAAGAACAATCCTTTCTTAAAGAAACCATAACTAGAAAAGTAAGTCCTTTTTTTTTTTATGAATCCCATTTATTTATTCTCTGATTGATTCTCTTCCTTTTTGTTCATGTAATTAAAGGGTGGGGTCAATTTCTTTTTTGGTTGCTGGATTTATGAGTTTTAAAACTAATTGATACAGATAGAAATGATTTGGCTTTTTGGTTGTTGTTTGTTTTATTCAGGAAGCAGAGAAAAGGGGAAAGAATATGGAAATGGAGATGTGTAAATTGCAGAAGAGATTGGAAGAAAGGAATTGTCAGCTTGAAGCTTCTGCATCTGCTGCTGATAAGGTTTATTCTCACCCACCAATTTGGGTCTCTTCATTACTATGTTCCAATCTATATTAGACTATATCATCTTACTAAATTTTACAAGGGTTTCATTTTTATGGTCTTTGTCTTTACTTCTTGATACTTGATCAGTTCAAAGAGTTATTTATGTGGTTCTTGAATCCTATTTAGATCAAGTAGACAATATCTTATGGCTCTTTAAAATTTGTTATTGCGATGGAGTACGCGAATCTGAGTCTGTTGGAATTCAATTTTGAACTATAGGATAGAATATGCAACTTAAGCGGCGATCCATTGATGTATTAGTGATCTAAGCTTGAGGTTTATCTGTCATACTTTCTAATAGAATGCATTGTTACATAACAAATTTATGTTTTTGTAATGATGTACTCTAGGTTATTCTTACTGAATTTATAATCTTGTTTTTGAGAACACAGTTTATCAAAGAGTTGGAGGAATTTAGATCAAAGCTTGATGCAACCAAGCAAACCGCAGAGGCAAGTGCTGATTCTGCTCAATCTACACAGATCCAATGCTCACTGCTAAAGAAACAACTTGACGACAAAACACGTTCTCTTAGAGAACACGAAGACCGTGTGACTCAGCTCGGTCATCAGCTTGATGATCTACAGAGAGGTCTGAGCCTGAGAGAGTGCTCAGAAAAGCAGCTCAGAGAAGAAGTTAAGAGAATCGAGCGGGAGATAACAGAGTCCATTACGAAAGCTGGGATAGATGGCATGGACTGCGAGCTCCAGAAACTTCTAGAAGATGTCTCTCCAATGAAATTTGAGAGGATGAATAGGCTAGTTGAAGTAAAAGACGAAGAGATTACAAAACTGAAAGATGAGATAAGGTTAATGTCTGGTCACTGGAAACACAAGACTAAGGAACTCGAATCTCAGGTACAACCATCTTTTTCCTCTTGAACAAAGACCATTGCACATTTGTGTTTGTTTTGTCTAAATTCTGAGCGAAAGTTTCATTATTTTGAAACAATTAACAGCTGGAGAAACAGAGAAGAACTGATCAAGATTTGAAGAAGAAGGTACTGAAACTAGAGTTCTGTCTACAAGAAGCTAGAAGCCAGACAAGAAAGCTGCAGAGGGTAAGTATAAATCCATAAGTCTGACAATCGTGTAGCTTCTTGTTTGGATCAATAGTGTTCTTATCAGTTTTATTGTTGTTGTCTGTGGTGAATGGAACACAGAAAGGGGAAAGAAGGGACATGGAGATCAAAGAGATAAGAGATCTGATATCGGACAAACAACAGCTTAACAATGAGTCTTGGGATAAACAGAAGTTCTGGGACAATTCAGGGTTCAAGATCGTTGTGTCAATGTCTATGTTGATGTTAGTGGTAGTCTCCAAGAGATGACTCTTTGTGTTTTTTTTTTTTTTTTTGTGTATTGTATAAATTTAGTTGCAGATAGTGACGATAATCTAACTCATTTATTAATAGTTGGTAGGTAGGTGTATTTGTAGTCTCTTCTAGAAAACAGCTTCCATTACATAACTGCCATGTCCTTGGGTACACAACCGTTAAGTTATATCTGTTGTCTTCACGGCTAATATATTTAATTGAATAGTTAGGTTATATCAACAAGCTCCCGTAGCTCAGTTGGTTAGAGCGTTGGTCTTATGAGCCGAAGGTCGCGGGTTCGAGCCCCGCCGGGAGCATATTTTTTTTGTTTTCTCACTAGGCCCATTACGAGCCAATTCAAACATGTAAAAACGTTTTCTTCTCGGTAGATACATTTCGCATTCTTTATAAATGGTCGGCGAAAATTTTCAAAATGTTTACTTTTTTTTTTTTCCTTGCATCTCCGACACGTTAGACACGTGGCCCCGGTTCATCCTGTAATCTCTTTGGAATATTCCAATATAATATCCAGTATAATTATGGAATTACAAATATGCCCCTACTTTGTCGTTTTTATTACTGTCCCCACTTCTCACAGCTTTGTCCAAATATTCAAAATGACCCACCCTTTTTTAATTATTAATATTCGGTTCTTTGTTTCGATTAATTTGAGAACTAATTATTATTATAAAGTATAGTACTTGACTACTTATATTTGGCTGGAAATGTCATTACATATATGGCTGTTGGTTGTTGAACTAGATACTCATAATTTTATAGCAGACAATTGTATGACATTTAGGAACTAATTATTGGACCTATGTAAGAAGTTGTTTTTTTTTAATGTAAGAAGTTGTTTTTTTAATGTAAGAAGTTGTTCTTTTAACAAAAGCAGAGATTATAAAGAAAAAAAAAACTGCAAAATGTGATGTAATCATTAAAAAATAAAAGAAATAAAGTTCAATTTAGTCCATTTAGCTAAGCAACTTTGACATTATGAGTTTTGACTTCTTTATTTAAGAAGTTGGGAAGAAAATGGTTCTCAGAATGTAGCTACTAAAAGAGAATCATTTTTTTTAATGTGCCACTCAATGATCGATTCTTTGGATTAAATCCGCATAATTGCTAAATTATTTGTGGTTAATTAATATGTCACTCCAACCTATAACAACAACTAGGTTGAGATGAAAACAAAAAAAAAGCAGAGAAGATAAACGTTTTAGTAGGTTGGATTAAATTAGGTGTAAATAAATAAAGAGGGAAGTTTGAATGGTCCAAACTCAAAAAGAGGAAAAACCAAACCCAATGTACTTTCAAACTCCAATTTACTAACTCCCAAGACTATCCTTTTTTTTTTTTTTCAGATTTAATTTTACGATATGACTGTCACCAGCGCATTATAGCAATCAAAAAGCAGAGCCACATACATTAGCTTCCACATTTTTTTTTATTCTTACAAAATTATTCATCAGACCAACAACAAAAAGGAAGAGAGAGAGAACAAGAGATAAAGAGAAGGGGATTCATCATCATCAATCCTTCATTATGGATCTACTCATATCTTGATTCTTCTTCCTCCATTATTAATCTCTTCCATCTCTTTTTTTCTGGGCTTCCCCGGTATGTTTCAAATTCTCTTTTTGGGTCCTTCAAAGTTTTGCAATTTCCATTCAAAAATTGTTTCTTTTTGGTGTTTTAGTTCCATATCCGATTCCATGGTAGATTTTTTCCTCTGTTTAGATCGGCGTAGATTTGGTTTTTGGCCAAGATGAGATATATTTCTATGGTCTGCGTTTTTAACATCTCTTAGCTTTTCTTGTTTGAGTTGATATTTGCTATCCTTTTTATTTATGGATTGTTCCATGATTTTTTTCCTATTAGGATGCTATAAATATTATTTTTTTGTGGCTATCTCCTGTTTTCGTGATAATCGTTTTTCCAAACTTTGCATGTTGATACCTCTAAGATGAGTCTTTGGATCACCTTAGTTGAGTTTCAAATCTGTGTAATTGCCTCAATTAAACTCTACGTCTTGTGTTTGATTAGTTACTTTATTAAAATTAACAACCAAGTAATTGTCATTAGATATGTATGGTTTATGAATCAAGAGCTAACGATCACTTTGCTTATGGTTATTTTGCTGCAGGGTTGAGTTTTTCTTTTAATCTGATTGAGATTTGAAGAGTGACAAAGGAAGAATCTTTTTTTTTTTTACAAATTCTTCTGTTTGTATCTTGGGATGGCCTCGGTGGGCATAGAGCCTAGTGCCGCGGTTAGAGATTCTACTGGAAACGTTACTGATGTTGATAGATTACCTGAGGAGATGAAGGACATGAAAATTCAAGATGATAAAGTATGTTTTTTTTTTTTTTTAGGATTCTTATGCTGTTTCTGCTGCTTTAGTGATTTTGATTTTTCTCACTGACTTGATTAATCATCACTAGGAAATGGAAGCTACAATTGTTAATGGCAATGTCACTGAGACTGGCCACATAATAGTAACTACTATAGGAGGAAGAAATGGCCAGCCAAAACAGGTTTGTGGTGTGCTAATCCGATCCTTGATTAGTTTGAGTTTAGGATTTTCGATAAACTAAGTGAATTTCCTTGTATGGTGATATTGCAGACAATCAGTTACATGGCGGAGCGAGTTGTTGGACACGGCTCCTTTGGTGTTGTGTTTCAGGTGAGTTTTGGTTCTTGTTCTTTCTTTGAGTCCCTTTTCTATGAAACTTTGTCTGACCGGATCTTTCTTCTTCTTTCAGGCGAAATGCTTGGAAACTGGAGAAACTGTTGCGATAAAGAAAGTTCTTCAAGATCGGAGGTACAAGAACCGTGAGCTTCAAACAATGAGGCTACTTGACCATCCAAATGTTGTGTCTTTAAAACATTGCTTCTTCTCTACAACCGAAAAAGACGAGCTTTATCTTAACTTGGTTCTGGAATACGTTCCGGAAACTGTGCATCGCGTCATCAAACACTACAACAAACTTAACCAACGAATGCCTCTCGTTTACGTCAAACTTTACACATATCAGGTAGATTAATATCCACGAAGTGTGCATACAATTTACATCTCTTATTGGTGATCTTTTTAAAGAGTTGTCTATGTTTGGCAGATTTTTAGGTCCTTATCCTACATTCACCGATGTATCGGCGTGTGTCATCGTGACATAAAACCTCAAAACTTGTTGGTAAATCCACACACTCATCAAGTGAAACTATGCGATTTTGGAAGTGCGAAAGTATTGGTGAGTTTGATGAATCTCTCTTTTGGGGAACAATTTGTAGCAGAGAGGTTTAACCATTTATTGATCAATGGTGGTTCTTGAAACAGGTAAAAGGAGAGCCAAACATTTCATATATTTGCTCAAGGTATTACAGAGCACCTGAGCTCATTTTTGGAGCCACCGAGTATACTACAGCCATTGATGTCTGGTCTGCAGGATGTGTTCTCGCCGAGCTTCTTCTCGGGCAGGTAAAAACTTTTGTAAATTCTCAAATTAAACATCTTTTGTTCTGATTGAAACGTAATTTCGTAGTTGACCAATCTGTTCTGTTTGTTCATACCAGCCATTGTTCCCTGGTGAGAGCGGTGTTGATCAACTTGTAGAGATTATAAAGGTACTACCGTCGTTGTACTGATTTCACTTTAACAACTGTGCCAGGTTACACCGACTCAATGTCTAACTATGTACTTTACTGTATTGATGAACTGAGCAGGTTTTGGGAACACCAACAAGAGAAGAAATCAAATGCATGAACCCAAATTACACAGAGTTCAAATTTCCTCAGATAAAAGCTCATCCATGGCATAAGGTTTGTATGTTCGTTCATATATACATAGAAGTATAAACTGTTCCATGTCTTCTTTAATTAGCTGTTAAGTGAAATACTTTTCATCATAATCCAGATTTTCCACAAGAGAATGCCTCCGGAAGCTGTTGATTTGGTCTCAAGGCTTCTTCAATACTCTCCCAATCTCCGTTGTGCTGCTGTGAGTATTTGCAAGTCATCTCACATTTATTCATTCTGCAAAATCTTTTGTTTATTTGCCTTAATTGGTTGAATTGTGTCAATCTTGCCAACTAGCTTGATTCATTGGTCCACCCATTCTTTGACGAGCTAAGAGATCCGAATGCGCGATTACCCAACGGACGTTTCCTTCCACCGCTCTTCAACTTTAAGCCTCATGGTACTAACACACCTTCCTTTATTCAAAAAGTAGCTAAGCAGCTCAAAGTATCATAAGATAAGTGACTTAAACTCTCATGTTAATTTGTTGTGTGAAACAGAGCTTAAAGGTGTGCCTGTGGAGATGGTGGCGAAGTTAGTTCCAGAACATGCAAGGAAGCAATGTCCGTGGCTCGGTTTGTGATTTGTTCTGCTGTTACCTGCAAACACGGAAACTAGAGCAAAGCAGTCTGAGAATTTCATCTCTTCTCTCTTCCTTCTCTGTATTATTATTATTATTATTATTATCATATCTCAAATCTGAAAATTTAGTAACCCTTTGTTTGTTGTATGAGTAGAGAGAGTGAATCATTTGTGGGGGTTATGATATTGTATAAGCCAACAAAGATTATTTTTTCAAGAGAGTTTGGTGTTTTCTGTCTCATTGTACCATATCATGTATCTATAGAAGAAGCAGACGAGAAATACCGATCCACTGTGTGAGTCGAACACAAAAGCAAAATGGCTCAGTTTGAAGGAACAGAGAACCTAAACAATGGAAGAAAGACTTTTTGTTTTGTCTTTTCTGGCCATTGTGTTGCACAACAGCTCAAGAATTATTACTACTATTTTTTCTTATGGTTAAAATCAAGATTTATTTTCTATGAATTAAAAATCCCACAAGGAAATGTTGAATGAAAAAAAACTTCTTTCTTACAGATTTGATCACTTAAAAAAAAAAGGTTGACAAAAGTTGAAAAGAAAAATAAGTTAGTTAAAAAAAAAAAAAACAAAGTGGAGAGAAATCCAAAAAACTAACATTCAAGAAGATAGTCTTTACAAGTTGACTTGTTGTGACCAAGTCCCTTGCACCTACTACATTGCAGCTGCCGCTTCATCACTTCTTCCGCAGGAGTTTTCTTCTTCGGCGGCCTCCCTGGCGGTCTCCTTGTTGGTGGAGGCGTTACCGTCACTGCCGAACCCCCAGAACTCTCTCGACACATCTCCCCTTCTAATAACGGAACCGGATTTATCGACTGCGAATACGTTGACCTGTAGTACGCAACAGTGAAATATTTCGAACAGTAATCATAAGGATTACGTCCGTAATAGTTTATAACCGCGACCGCGTGGTGACACGGCAAACCTGTTAACTGCCATTCTTTGCAGCTACAGTCACACTCGGCCATGTTCACGAGCTCATACGTCTCTCCACGGACTTGGAACAAGTTGTTATCTGCTGATGGCGCTACGTGAACCGTCTGCGCTCTTACACTCTCCTTCTCTAGCTTTACTTCCATGGAAGGAGTCAAATTTCCATTGGCTTCAGTGGCACTGATCCGTCTCAAGTGGATCAATCCCATGATTTTCCCGCGGATCACATCAACCATTTGAGTTATTGGTAGATCGTTGGCGTCGGAAGCCCAGCTAAAGAACGGTTCGCCTGAGTGTGAAGTCATGTGGTTGTACCGGGCACCACGGAAGTAAGCGTTGGCCCAATGATCAGGCTGGCTTTTTTGCACAATCCAATCATAAGCTTCTGGTGAGAGGCCTTTGATGTTTTCAACATGCCTCTCGAATGAATCCGCTCTCGGAGCGTAAGCTGCAGAGTAAAAGTCGTCGACGATTAACCGCTTGATCTCATGAGAGAATGGTCCTTTCAAGTCTCTGATGAGCTCGTCAGTCAAATAACGCAAACAATACGCGTGAAACGACTTCTCAAACACTTTTGGGATCGATTCCTGCAGATTCTTCTGTCGATCAGCAACGAAAGTTATATAGCAAGGCGTGGACAGCAGAGATCTCAGCTGAAGCAAGAACCATTCCCAGTTATCATCTGTCTCCGCATCGACCACTGCAAAAGCCAGAGGAAACACTTCGTCGTCCCCATCCACAGAAGTCGCAGCTAATAAAGTCCCCTGATACTTCGATTTCAACGGCATACTGTCGAGAAACACAAGTGGTCGACAGGCCTCGAGAAAACCATGAACTGAGGCGTGAAAAGAAACAAAAACACGGTGAAAACTTGAATCTTCCTTCGTTGTGAAGGTAGCGAGACTGCCCGGATTAGTTTCCATTATCTTCTCGCAGAACAGCGGAAGCAATTTGTAACCGTCCTTGTAAGATCCTTGAAGCTGCTCTCTTGCAATTTCTTTACCACGCCATGCCTGAAAGTAATTCAGCTGAATCCCATACTCTTCCTTGATGTCGCTGACAATGTCTTTCGGTTTATAGTTAGGAAAGACTTTCAGCTTCTCCTTGATAATGCTAGCAACCCAGCTTCTACTCGTCTGAAGCCCATTAATACCACCCGCGCCTTCACAAGTATGTGTCGGATTCATTTTTTTAATACAGATCAGCTGAGTTGTTGATAACCTTGAAGCATGGATCCTCCAAGGACAACCTTCGGCTTTACATTTAACTGTCACTCGGTGGCTATCGTTCTTCTTGTAGCGGAATCCAAACTGATTTGCTATGGCGTATTTCCTCAGCGCTTCACGGAACTCCCCAACGTTTTTAAACCGTTGACCCACTCCTGTGATTGTGTTCTGCCACTGCTGTGTTCTTGCCTTTGTGAGAATATCTCCTGTTGGATTCGGGACTTCAACAATCGATGACATCAATTCGGATGGATTAATAACAATTTGTGCATCTTCAGCTCGGTTCATGACTTGCTCCATAGTTACAGCGGGAGGAGCTGAAACTGAGATTGAGATGGGAAGATCTTCTGGTCCCATTGTGTCATCTATCATGTCGTCCATAGGAACTGGGGGGATCACTTCAGACAATGTTGTTCTGCTTGATCTGGAAGAAAAAAATAACTCTTACAAACTTAGAAAATCGAGCTAAAAAGATAAGGCGATAAAGGATTTACTAACCTGCTAGCTGGCATGTTTGAAATATCGGGAGTAGCTTCTTCGGGTAAAAGATAGACATCAGCGGTGTTTGAGTTCTCGTGAAATTTGATCATCCGTTTCAAATCTTTATCGTTAGATATCGAGATGAGCGTTTTCTTGTTATCCGGGAGAAAGTATTTTAGAGAAACTGTCCTGACGTCGCAATTAAACATCTCCCCAATTTCTGAGATAAAGTCTATGAATTTCATCTGCTCGTCGACATCTATCGCGTGAGCATCGCCGCCCTTGTAAGACAGCGATCCGCCTTTCTCTGTCTGAAATTCCCCACCAGACATACATATTGCTATGACCCGTTTCCCTGACATGTCCTGAAACAAGCAGAACCATCAAAGCTCTTAATTTTGGTTTCAAACTCAATGCAGGCATGTGGTTCCTAAAGCTTTCGGATGTCACAAATCGTAATAAAACTAAATTTGTACATAGAGGATTAACAAAATCGACACTAGAGTACCTAAACATAACAACCTAAGCTCTCAATTCCAACGAAAGCTACATAACAAGCATATGGATAGAATAGAAGATATCACAAATCACAATCACTGAGAAACTTTTGTTTCGCCCTTGCGAATCGATGGTATAAACTATTTCATCTCAATAATGAATGCACATTCAGAGCTAAAAAGATTGAAACTTTCAGATTCTAACTCAACCATCAAGCAATGAGTTCCTGAAACTTGAATCTACTACTCACGGAAACCACAATCACCATCAAATTGCAATACATAAACAGTAAGATTGAATTCAAAAGGAAAGAAATTTCGAGGAAAAAGGGGCAAAACTTTCAACTTTTAATGATCCTATCCAAATTCCACAATACCTAATCCGCGTAAACCCTAAGATTGATAACCTCGAAATAGATAGAATCTGCCACCTAACAGACACATCAATACTAAGTAGAGATAAAAACAAAGTAAAATTGCATCCGAATAGAAGATAACGACGTCGAATAGCTCTCAGGGCAGAATCACAAGATCTGGGCAAAAATTTTGAAAAGTTGGGAATTGGGCAGCAAGAACCCTAGAACCAAAAGTTTTTATTTTTGTTGATTATAAGAATGGGCGATCGAATTACCTCAAAAATTGCGGAGAATGAAGAAACCCTAATCCTAAATTGAAGTTTTCTATGATCGAATTCTCCGAAGTAGCACGAGAAAGAAGAGGGAAGAGCCTGACGACGCTTGGCCGTGGATTTTTATTTTCTTCTTTTGCATTTATTTATTTTTCTCACATTTTTAAATAAAATAATAAGTGTAGTTGAGTTCTAAATTAGAACTTCTAATGGTTATCCCCAAATTGGAAACTTGAAGCAAAATTTGTTTTTTATTCTTTCATTCTTTTATAGAAGAGAAAAATTGGGGAAAACACATAACACGTAACACAAAGTAGAAGAACAGGAAATTGGTTGAAGTCTAAACAAAATATACAAAAACAAAAACACGAAATTTGTTTTTTTAGTTATCGAAGATGAAACGGATTTCTAAGACTAGGACACAATACTCTTTTTTTTGGTAAACAACATAAATTTAAATTTAGATAGCAGTAACACATTATTAATATCCGCACAAAGACCAACGTTGTGTTGCCCCAGTGGTAAATCTTTCAGGTAGAGGTACTGGGTTCGAGGTCCGTTGGAAGAGATCTCTTCTCCGAAAGAGATGAATATAATTTGGTGTGGGTCCCACCTCTAAGAGATGTAGAGTTTTCGGACTTGAACTTTCTGATATTCAAAAAAAAAAAAATCCGCACAAATAAGTATACTAAAAACTCTGGTCAACTACTGGTGAAAATAACATTACTTTGTTTTTACTTGCAATACTATACATTAAGATCGAAATGTATAAGTTTTTTTTTTCTTTAACAAAGAAAATGTATAAGTATGTACATTCCGTCGGTTATATTGGAAAAAAAAAACTTCGGTTCATAGATGCAACATTGATATTAGACATGACATCACGACCTTCTTGGTCAGCAATCACCTTACACGTCGTCTTGAACTGCCTTTCTCATGGACAAAGCTTGCCGAATCTCGAAATTCATTCGAAACATCGTGCCATCTAAAAAGCCAAATAACGTATCTCCCATGCTACGCAAAACGAATGGTTTACGATTTCATCATAAAGTAAAACGCCAGAATCAGACCAGAAAGCGATATATATGTTTATGGAATATATATGGACTATGGATTCGTTTTATTTTTAGGGGTATAGTTATGCTATGGATTCGTTTCGTTTAAGACAAAAACAATAACTAATTAATAATCATTGTAATTGATTACAGCTAAGATAAGTTTATAATCTTAAACAATGCGACGAACCAATACAAAACAATGACAACAAAAAGAAAAAGAAAAATTAATGCAAATGATTCTTAACAAGTTATGAAGCTTTAACAATCTGTTGGTTATCGTTCACGTACGTACGTCTTCTGATAAATCGAAAAAATAAGTTATAATTAATTTGGTTCACGTAATGAGAAAGAATAGTTGAGTGGAGAATTTTTACCCTTCGAATAAACACAGTTTAACTTTTATATTTAAATCGAATCTAGAAATTACTAACTCACACGTTTAATAGTTAATCGCATCTAGAAATTATAAGAACCTTTTTGGTAGACAGTCGTTCTATTTTTTGCTAGCTAACAAATTTAATCACATTTCATTTAAAGGTTCATCAATCGACTGATTGCATAAGCATTTATATATATAATATAACCATGCAAGAATTCGAAACCTATATACCAACTTCTATTATTTTTTTAAAAATTTTAAATGTTCCGTTTTAATTTTGCTGGTCAAACTAGGCGATGAACTCTGGTGGAGGTGGATTACTTAGCTGTGGGATTGCAGTTTATAGGTGAAAGATTACCAAAGAAGATTAGGATAATTTTTATGAAAAGAAGGCATATATTAGATTTAATTACTAGTTATATCTAGGGATAGCTTGTAGTTGTTGGATATATTCCACAAAGAAGCAAGAAGAACTCTTGTTGTCCTATTAAAATATTGAGTCTTTTTATTCTCCAACAGATTCTTTTTCACTTCTCTTTTTGACTGTTTGCTCTTCTCCAACTTTTTGTGTTGTTTTGATTTTATATAAATAATATTCATATCCATATTAGAGAATTTCTTGTACTTAATCTATATAGTATTTGATTTTGGCGTAATCAATTGCAATTTACTGTAGCCATCATCTCTATTCTAGTGTGAAAGGGAGTATTAGTTCCCATCGCTTATATTATTATTACAAACTACAATGCCTAACTTGAAATATCATGCGTATTAAAAATAAATATAAAAAACATATTCTAGTTCTTATCATTTGGTCATGATCTATTAGGCGCTTCGGCGGATAGTTGGTGTTAAACCTAAATAAAAAAAAATTATCCATCCGCAATAGGACTTTATCTAATCTAATTATATATAAGTCCATAAATGATTAAATGTAAATTCTCTTACTGCATACTCCTTTTGTAAAAGCTTCATAAAAAATAACAATCTACGAGAAATTCAATGAGGAAATTAGATTTGGTTGGGAATTTGTTTTCCCTTGACGAAGAAGTTGAGCTTTTGTTTAAATTTGAACCGTTACGTTTGGGAGATGATGATTTGAGAGAGCTTTTTAGATAATTAACATTCGGGACAAAGAAATATCAGCTACTCAGTATTCTTCGGTGAAAAAATAAAATAAAAAAATGCATAGAGTAGAATTAATGTACGTGTAATTGGTATGGTACTTTTAGAATGAGAAGTGTTTGGAAAATAACTAAAAAGTGGGCTTAGTTAGGCAAGAGTTGCTAAGATTGGTGGGGAGCGGAAAGAAAGGAGAAGAAAGTGAGAGTATGTTTGAAATTGATACAAAAGAAAAATTCCATTATAACTAAAAATAATAATAAAACAATGTTTAGAAAAAAATATTTGGTTGCAAAAGAATTCTATAAAAAAAGGAGGTTGAGGAAAGTGTGAGAGAAAAGACCAAACAAAACAGAGAACTTGGATGCCTAACCAATGCTTTTGTTTTGGAGTCAATAGAAACCAACACATTACATGAGATCTTTTGCAAAACCTCCACCACCAGGTGATTGTGTTACCATGGTCCACGTGTCTCCGTCCATGCCGTCGATATCCCTTAAATTTCCCAATGATTTTTTTTTTTTTTTTGTTGAAAGTCTAGAAGATAGTTTAACGTTTTGTGTGTGTATAATACGTACGTAGTATGCACAAATGTAGTACGTAAGAATGACACTATGTCAAGATCAAAATTATATTACTGATTCACTCGTTAACATTTTGGTGGGTCATATTCCTTATAAATACATACGCAAACCCACCTCTCCACTTAAGACGCCACCAACACATTAACACAACTTCTAATTTTTTTAAAAAAAAACTCTCTCCTCTTTTTAGTGTCTCTCCTTGTTCTTGTTTTTGTCACAAATTCAAGAACAAAGACTAATTAAATAATAATGGGTGGAAACAAAAGGTCTCACAGTAGCAAGAGGTTCTCTCTATTCAGCTTCTTCAAAACACGAAGATCTCACAGAGTGGAAGTAGACGGCTCATGGGACGACGTCGGTTACACTCGCAAGGCAATGGCTAGTGATGAGGACAAACGTTATTGGGTCGCTGAACCAGGCATCGACCGTAAAGCTTCTGCCTTCATCGCCAAGTTTCATGCGACTCGTGTCTCTGAGTCTGAGCGTCAGACTCTCTCTCCTTACCGATCCGACAAGGCATGATGAATATGATGATCAAGAACTGATGTGATTCTATGTAAATTGTCTTCTCTTTTTCTATGTCCTTGAGATAATTCATTGATTGTGTCTTAAATGTAGTTAATAATCAATCTTTCTCCACAGTTCTCATCTTCAAGCTTCTCATTCTTTTTGCCCTCTTTTCATCTCCTAGCTAGTTTAATAATATGGGGTGTTTTTGGTTGTGCATGATTGCGTCGGTTTATAGTAAAACAAATTACAAAATAACCAGATTCGACTTTGTAGATTTTATGTTCGTCTTAAAACCTCATAATAAATAACGAACAGAAGGGGAATAAGGAATACTAAATCCTCTCTAATAAAAAAAAACTGTGATTGCGAGCTTTGTGGATTAATCCAAATTAATCACTAGACATTTTCCCACCATAATGACTGAAAAAAATGGAGTGAACAATACTCAAGGCTTGCAAACACCCAAATTAATGGTGTGTTTTGTTCGAATTCTCACATAGACGACAAATTGGAACAATTATAATCCATAGATCACTTATCTTTAATATATTTTTTTAATTTTAAGCAAAAAAGTTCGATCATTTAGTGAGATCCATTCAAAATAAAATAACTAAAAAAAACAAAGATTTGAAGCCAGCTATAGAATCAAAAAACTTTATATGATTGATATTATTTGCATGGAGGGGAGGTCCTTGAATAGTTCGTCCTCTAACATAATGCTGCAGTTTTTGTACAAAAAGGTACATTTACGAGTACTTTTATTCTTCTCTTTCTCTCTACCTTTGCCTTTGAGCCTTTTCTTGGTTCATATACTCTTACTTTTTACTGTCAATTATTACCCAAAATATTCCCTTCAATTTAATTAAATGGTTGTATGTCTAGTGATCTCTTAGTGGTTCCCTGCATAACTCATGATTTGTGAGTGTGTCGGTCTACAAGATTCGATCACCACAAATAAAATAACAATCACTCACAATACATAGAAAGAAAAACAATTAAGACTAACAACTTGGCTTAACACTTTCTTGATGCAGCTATACGTTTTGATGATTAATGGTTCGTAATTCTCGAAGAGTTAACTAAACGATGACAAAAAGAAAATTGTTGAGAGGAGTAACCTCAAATTCTGTTTAGAAAAAGAAAAATTCTTAGTTCGATTTGCCAACAAAAAAAGAAAAGGTGATCGGAGTACTATGCGGAATCTTTGAAAGACTCCTTAATGGTCATCAGTACTCATCGGTCTCTATTAATTGACTAATTAGAGAAATGAGTACCATTTATTTGCACCCACACATGCATCTCCACTCCCAAAATTGTTCAACCTAAGGATCAATGTTGCAACCCAAAATAATACAAGGAACAAAACCAAGACTAGAAACTATTATCAATAATGTAAAGATGGAGAAACTATTATTTCTAGCTAGTTCAGTTTCACATACATGCTAACTGCTGTTTTATTTGAAAGTGTACCTTCTTACTAAAAGTTATTTGCTGGATAATTGCTACTTTGACATTCATAATTTTCTTGAAATAATAATAATAAGATATCTAATGCTAATTAATGAAAGTAAGTCCAAAATATATTTTAAAATTCATAGTCTGTTGATTTGGCATCACAACATTATCTCCTGCTCGAGATTTTAATTTGATCACTACGCCAAATTCTCAAAACTCTTTCGCTTTGGATCAAATTCCCTGGTGGGAAGTATAACTTTCAGAGTCAAAACCAACGAGCTCTTTATTTATACACTGTATAGTTTTATATGTCTGATAAATAAATTGTAACTAAGTAATGATTTTTTTTTTATAGATGTTTATTTAAAAATCAACATTGAAAATATAAAATAATACTTTTTGTGAAACAAAAAAAAAATTTTTAAATGATATTGAATATGAAAAAAATGGAATGACAAATTCTCCGTCAATAGAACAACATAATAAAACATATTGATTAACTAAATAATTTTAATTCCATGAAATACAGACAATACATATCTAGGCCGTTGGTGGTAGTAAAAGTTGTTGTCATCCATCAAAGGATTACTCTTTTCCTTGATCATCCAACCATTCCTCATGCTGCTCCTGATTTTGACCCGGATTGTAAAATTTATCTTGAGCCACAATCGCATATCCAAACTGTTGTTGATATTGATTATGACTAAGATGATTAAAATTTGGATTTTGATCATAAACACCAACTGGATTTATCGCTGGATAATAACTTTGCTGGTCAGCTTCACTAGAAAGAAAATTATTGAAAAAAGTATTAACTTGCTGAAGTTGCTGACTTGAAGAGATTATAAGCATCAAAGATGATAAATCCATGATTACTCGAGGAGAGTTGAAAACATCGAGATTTGGAAAAGAATATGAACTCACTTCATAGATGTTGGCGCCATGATACTAGTAGCTTCAGAAGATTCTCCATATTCAATATATGACTGATTTATGGATTTGTTTTTGTGATGATAAAGTTCTTTAAGATATTGATCAATGTACTTACACAAATCTTCACGATTTATATCAGTCAACTTAAGCTTCTCTCCTTTCCCACTAAGAAGTTGGAACATAGCCTCTTTCATCGTCCTCTCCGCATTGTCCTTCATCTTTTTCTTGTTATTCTCCATAGTTTTTGAGATGTTTTGTCTGATAAAACTTTCATGACTCACCATTTTCTTCTCTTGCTCCAACTTTGTCAGCATCTCAAATTTTGCCACTACGTTTTTAACTTCTGGATTTGATGGCCAAACCTCTGGGTTTGAGTTGAACGGACTATAAATCACTGCACATGCTTCGATTCCACAGAGAACGGATAGCTCGTGGATTTTTTTGACAAGCCCTTTCTTTCTCTTATTGAATGTTGCTTTTCTCATTGAATCATTGGCAATGTAAGATAGGTTTAACTTCTTCCTCGTCATTGGCAGTTATGTTTTGTATTTCTGTATGGTGTATATTATTCTAATCACGAGTTCGTTTATATAGAACAATGACTGATTCAAATGATGATCTATCAGATAGCTGGCAAATTTAATCAAAAATATTGCTATTAGTTTCACAAAAATTCATAATTAATATGAAATCATGCTTACTTATGCCACTTGTTATTTACAACAACGAAAAATTATTGGTACAGGCTACAAGATTGTATCATAAATTCTGGCTATGAATGAGTAATATGAGAACAGTAAAAATACTTACCATTTTAAATGATGAAGATACATTGTAATTAAATTTGGAGAATTGTTTTCTATGTAAGTGTGTATAATAAATACATATTATACAAATTTATTATTTTAGTTTGAATAACAGCTAATATATACATCCATTCAAATTATTTACCTTCTAGGGAGTAGGGACATTATGAGTAAATGACTATAATTAGAAAATATATTTCATACATTGCATCTTCTCTAATAATTTATATTTGGAAATGAATATATATATATTTTTGTCTTTTGCATTCAACTAATTTTACAGGTTGTCAAGTACCTATTACATAAGATTTTGTGAAAAAGATTTTCTTACTTTTTCCTCCTTAAAATAAAATTTCTTAATTAATACTAAGGTATTTGATTGGTCGTAGCGTTCCAGTAAATTATAAACATAAACAAAATTTTAGTAAATTTTTTTATCAAGCCTATTCTCAGATATAACATGGGGCCGATTCCAAGCAGGTATGTTAAATCTCAACAATTATATATTACAATAGAAATTGAAATAAAGTTTTATTGTAATCCATGCTTTACGCGGAACTCTTCTAATATAATATAACTAGATCCTGACCCGCACGTATGTGCGGGATTTAATATTATTAAAAATGTTTTTTTAATAAAATTTAATTCAATATAGATAAGACAATGAGAGAAAGTAGTGTCGTCCCGTCCCGTCTCATTGCATATCTTAAAATTTCTCGTCACATAACTGTTTCCTTTAAAATAATTACCAATATGAGAATGTTTAATTTAGTTCAACAGAGAAGAGAATGGGTAAGAGATCTAGATGGAATACCCGTATTTTTCTTACTTTTCCTTCCGGGATTTAATTTTTACAAATAAATAGAATCTATCCAATTTTTTTTTTTGTTAAACATTCTCTAATTGTTTAAAACGCTGGTGCAGGTTATATTTGAACACTTATTTATTTGGTATAATATTCATAATTTGACAAACTCAGGAAAGAAAATTTCTAATTCATACTTATAGAACTCTACACAAAAACCTTATTTACCCGCGGTCTATAAAAAAATGTTTTGTTTTCTCTAGTTAAAAAAAGCTTAATGGTTGTAAAGCTTCATGAGCTGTCAAAAAAAAAAAAAAGCTTCATGGTTGTAAAGACTCAAACAAAGAAAATAATAAAAACAGCAAATACTAATCCAACTATTATTCTATTTGGTTTAATTATCTTTTTTCAAACTGTAGTAACATGATTTTTTCTGTTTGGATTATCTATTAATAAGTTCAAACTTAGACATATGAACTATTTTTATCACTTTTTTAGTATTTCGTTTGCGTACGTCAAACGTATAAAATATGAGCAGCATGTAGGAAAGAACAAAGTTCATTAGCATCAAGTAGTGTACTAACTAAATTAAAATATTTGGTTTCTTTTCTATATAACTATTATTCTATTTGGTTTAATTATCTTTTTTTTAAACTGTAGTAACATGATTTTTTCTGTTTGGATTATCTATTAATAAGTTCAAACTTAGACATATGAACTATTTTTATCACTTTTTTAGTATTTCGTTTGCGTACGTCAAACGTATAAAATATGAGCAGCATGTAGGAAAGAACAAAGTTCATTAGCATCAAGTAGTGTACTAACTCAATTAAAATATTTGGTTTCTTTTCTATATAACTCACCCATTACAAAAGTGGAATCAAGTGCTTATAAAAATCTATTTGCTTATATTCTCCCCTGATATTGTTGGATCATATTCATAAACTGAGTATGACTGTCTTTTGACCCAACTCAGTAGAAGCTAAGCCATGGCTCGACAAACCTATTTAGTTAATTTATAAGGTGTAGAAACATAACGAAAATGAGAGTACAATGTTCTATTTGTAATTATCATTACACAGTTAAAAGAAATGTATCCAAAAATCAAATTTATAAATAGAGACCAAAATTTAATTAGTTATGACTTACATTTGGAATGGTGGGCTAATGAATTTTTGTGAGTCTAAGTTTATATATTTATAGGGAGAGATGAAGTTAATGAGAAAAATTAGGTTTACCTTTACCTATTATGAATTTTAGAAAATGATTTAATATCTTAATTGATTATTTATTCTTATTTCAAATTTTAAGTCAATTTAAATATTTTGTATTTTTGTATTTAATGACAATATATTTATATTTCTTTTTTTTTTATCATCAATATATTGGTTTAAAGATATATTAAGAAATTTAATTTTAGTATTAACATCATATTAATAGAATATAGAATATAAGTTTCGTTAAATTTCAAATCATTATTTAATTTTAAACAATGCTCTCAAAGAATTTTGAAAATAACAAATCCAATAATATGTTTTTCCTAAATTAATTCAATTAATTCATACTAATTAAATCAGTTTGAATTAATTATCTTGACGATTTTTCAAACTATTAATAACTTATTTTTTCCCTAAATCCTGAATTTTAGGCAATAAATTAGATTTTCGGATTTTATATATTTTAAGGTCATATATATAGTTTTTGTTATTTATTTGTAGTAAGATTTGAAAAAATCGAGATTTATAAAGATTGAAAACGTTTAGTGATATTTATTAGGTAATTTTATGGTATGATTTGCATAGTTTATTTTATATGAATTCTAATAATATAGGATTTTATATATAAATTATTATTGGATTCATTTAAAAACAATTTTTGATTTTTTAACCATATTATGATGATTATTAATTTCTATAAATGGTTGTTTCTTTAATGATAATAAATTAATGATTGTATATGAGTTTATTAATGTATCCGAAATTTATGGTTGTAATATTTGCAAAATCTTGGAATTAATATAATTGTTATTAATATCACTAATATGGTTGCTATTTTTTTTCTCCTTCTTTAAATTTAAAAACCAATGGCATCATATGTAATATTTTACCTTTTATAAGGTTATTTAATTTTGAGTGATTCCCAATTAATAGTATAGATAATAACACATTTATTAAAAAAATTAAGTCCACTAATTTAATTGAAATAACGTATATCCGAAGTTAAAAAAAAAATACTAATCAAACTTATTAATGACACATAAATAAAAACATGAGTATCGCAAATCCATAACATCAAAAACCATAGTCACCTTCACAGCTTCACTATATAAAAAAACATAATAGTAATGACAAAATGACAACATAAAAAATTGTTATGCAACTTTATTATAACAACAAAATAAAACTTGAATCTAAGGATTTTATTTGCTTATTAGAATTAAAAAAAAAAAACCCACTCTTAACTCTTGTAAAACCACATCGAAATAAATCCTAACAAAACCATATGTTATTGGTAAGATTTGGATTGGTAAGAGAAATGGTACTGCTTGAACTAACGGCGGCCGAAACAGTGGAGGAATCTCCAGGGATTTGTTGTTGTTGGTGAGGATCATGGTGGTTGTTGTTGTGGTGATTATCATCCATAAATGGAAAACCTTTTTGCTCAGCTGCATAATTCAATTGATCAGGATGGTTCATCATTTCCATAAACCACTTTTGTTGGTTCTGATTATGATTATCATTTAGATTTAGATTCAAACTCCGAGATTTCTCATAGAATCCAACTTGTGGAGATGATGGATGACGAAATTGTGGATGTTGTTGTTGAATGGGATTTAAAAAAGCTGGAAATGAAGAAGAAGAACCCGCCTCAATAGTGGTATGGGTTGGCGCAGTTGTAGATGCCACAACTGCCATAGAACCAAACCTTTCAGAAGTACCCGAAAACGCACCAACATTATTGGAAGATTCTCCGATCTCTATGCCAGAATTCTGTAAAATCTCAAACCTGCGATTAATATCTGTGAGATATTGCTCAATTGCTTGCAGAATCATTAAGATCCATGATATTCATATGAAACATTCCCATGTTTCCGACCAAACATTGGAACATGACTTCTGTCATTTCCAACTCTCGATTATCTTTTCTTTGTCTTTTCAAATGTTCAGAAGCTTTCGCGATCCTTTGTCTGAGAAAAGTCTCTTGGTCTACCATTTTCTTGTGTTGGTCCAGAGCGTTCTGAATTCTGAGACTAACCTTTGTACACCGGAATTTGATGGCCACACCCCAGGATTGGAATCGTACGGACTGTAGATGATAGCATTAATACCACATAAAGTCGAGAGTTCGTTTACTTTCTTCATCAATCCTTTCTTTCTTTTTTTGAAAGTTGCTTTCCTCGATGAATCATTAGAAATGTAAGCAACTTTCACTTTCTTTCTCGTCATTAATTTTTTTCTTCTCTTTGTTCTTTTTCTTTTGTTTTGAGTAACTAGCTAGTGGATTTGTTGTATTATATAGTGATGAAAGAGTATTTAGTTAAAGACTATTAATAGTATTAGATTACAGCTAATCACAAAATAAATTAATAAGTAATAACGTTGTATTATATACTTTGAAAAACGTATTATAACTAGGATATGACCCGCGGGTTAATTATTTGATTTTTTTATTTTTATAAATTGATGAATTTATTGTGTATAATATTTTTTGTTGTATACCGCGGGTAACATGCGTTGTATCTAAAATAAAAAATTTTAAGTTGTATTTGTTTTGTTTAGTGTTTAAGATTGTATAATTGTATTTTGATTTGTTATTTATAGGATTTCACCTGTGGTATATTGTCTCGTATTAATATTGACCCAAACCCGTCCAACCATATAATCTAAAATGAAATTAAACATCATTTTGTTATTTTTTTAATAACACTTTTATTTAAATGTCATATAATTCGAGTTAATTTGAAAGTTGCATTCAAATAGTTTCCATGTATATTTTTAAATTAGTGTGTGTTTTTGGACCAACCCGTAAAAACAATTTATAATTGTATCTTAAAATACTAATTAGGATTTCACCCGTGATATACTGTCCCATTTTAGATAATTGTAAAAATTAAAGAAAGATCCGAATGACTCAATTTCGGGTCTGAATAAAATAACGACATGATTAAATGCTCAATTTGTTCCTTAAAAATGTTAATATAGATTACACACATATTTTTATTCATCGATTGAGTAATATATGTCCGTTTTAAAAAATTTGAATTGTAACATATGCAGAAGAAAAAAAACTAAAATTTACTAACTATTTATATATTTTATAATAATTTAAAATAATATAAATATAAGATCAAATAAAAGTGAAATAAGAATCATATATTTATGTTTAAATTAGGTAGAGAGGTTTTAGGAAATTAGTGCAAATTTGTTATATTAGCATTAAATCATCATATTTGATTTCTTTATCTATAAAAATCGTGGAAAATATACCATAAATAAAGCGTTTAAATATAGTAATTAGTTGAGAAAGTATATATATTTTAGATTTTATTAATTATTTTCGTTTTTTAATTTTGCCAAAATTTAAAGAAAGATCCGATTGAAGATTTCCGGGTCAAAATTAATAAATTTGACCCGATTTGGGTACCCCAAAAACTGCTGCAAAAATGTATAGTAGATCTAAAAATAAATACGTGTGAATATTTGTGATAAATTCCTAAGATTTGGGTTTCTAAGTGGGTCAAAGATTCCTTTTCAATACATTTAATTGCAATTATTTTCTTTATTGGAGACTTTGACCGTAGATTATTATTATTATTGGACTTTTGTTATCTTATGAATGTCGATTGGTATGTAAAACAAAAATTTCTTTAAGGAGTAACCAATATTCCAATATGATGTAAGGTACCAAAAAAGTTATGAACGTTTTGAAGTTTATCAAATAACTTAAGAACATATGATTAAATTTCTCAATATGATTTAATGTACTGTTTGAACTGATATTCTATTGGTTCAAAGATTATCTTGATAAATAATTAACATATAACCTATAAAACTAATGTATATCCCTACATACATATACAATGTATATTACCTACATATAAAATCACCTTATTTTGATATTTTGGGTTCTACTCACGTTATAGGGTTAGAATTATCTTCTTCTTCTTTTTTATTAAATGGTTTAGGTTTAGATTTAACTTGGAAAACTAATGTATATTAATATATAGCTGCATATACTAGTATAGATATTACCTAAGATATGGAGATTAGTGACATCATGATCTCATCATAAGTTTCGTTCATGGATAACTAAAACAAATCCTTTATTTGGGCTATTTATTTGAAAGCCCAATATGTTTCTCGGCCCATAAGCAATGAAACACGTCCGTCTCTTTTCCTCTTTCGTTTCGTCTTGCTCTTCCCAAGTCCGATCCTCTCGCCATTGCCAGCAAATTTTCTTTCCCGTTAAAGAATTTTTCAATTTCGATTTCATCGTTCGGTTACAGTATCGATATTCAGTGTTTGGGCGGAGAAAGTTTCAGACTTTTTCTTAGGTATGTTCTTGTTGATCTTGTTTTCCGACTTTGTAATTTGGTCCCGGTTTGAGATAATTAGTTCTTGACAAAATTGGCAGTTATAACTTATAAGAAAATTCCGTTGCTTGGCACTTAGTTAGTCTGCGTTTGATACTGATGATCTCAGTACCATGATTCTGTGGATTTCACTGATCTAAGTTTGATTTTGGCATACCAGTTGTTCGACTAAATGCCTGAAAGAGATAATATTTATTTCGTACATTCCATATTTTGCCTTTGATTTGGTTTGGTTTATGTGTATTTTATCTGATCTTAAGGCTTAACATTTCGAATAAGTCTTGTATACGTGTTGCACATAAGACTTATACCTTCAGTTTTTGTTTGGGTAGTCTTTTGTTAGAGGTCTCTAATTTTACGGTCTTTTGTTGAAACTTATTGAAGATTTTGTTTATCCAGGAGGAAGCCATGAAAGTCAAGATCTTGCGTATCCTTTTTTTGCTTCATCTTCTTAGCTTTCTGTGGGAAAGTTTATTTTAGGCTGCCTTTGGTTGCAGGTTAAGTGATAAGTCACACCATGACTTTTGATGGTTATCATCTGATATAGAAGTAAACATGTTGAGTCTATTTATCGTGTATTAGCTTTACCGAGTTAGATTCCCAGCTTGATGATTCATAATAACTTTTTGCATTTTCCATTGTTTTGTTTTTTAATTCTGATAATCGTTGCTGATTACTTACTAATATGTATTTCATGAAGATCCTTGTGATTGGTGTAACTGATGCTTATAAACTAGACTAGGTTTGTTCACAAAATGTATGCATTTTGGATTTGTTGCACAAGTAAAAGAAGAAAACGAAATTGTTGCTCTTGACTTTCTATGCTACTTCTCTGTCCTGCATACCCAAAAAAACAGAGTAAGTTCCTCGTCCCTTTATCTTTAACACATGAGCTCTTACAATGCGGAGTTGCTATTGTTTCACTGATTGTTTCTCCCTGGAATAGATGGCATGCAGTTGCTTCATGGACATGGGATGCTCAAGACGAAACATGTGGGATATGTCGGATGGCTTTTGATGGTTGTTGTCCTGATTGCAAACTTCCTGGAGATGATTGCCCTCTAAGTAAAGTTCTCTGCTTTCATGTCTTCACTTTTATATATGATGCTTAGTGCATACACTATTTCTTTTGCTTACTGACACATTGCTAAACATTTACTGATTGTTTTGGTGTTTTGGCAGTTTGGGGAGCTTGCAATCACGCGTTTCATCTTCACTGTATATTGAAATGGGTGAATTCACAGACGAGTCAAGCTCATTGCCCAATGTGTCGAAGAGAATGGCAGTTCAAAGAGTAAGCAAATTATGAGGAGGATTATTCTGAAGCTCTCATCATGGAGGATGTTTTGGAATGATCTCTTGGACCATTAGTGTTGAGTTTTGATCGTGTGCTGAAAGGCAAGAGAGAGCTTTTGGAATGTTTTTGAAGCTTGTCTTTGTTTTGATTGCTTGGACAAATCAGGAATCAAGCAACTTTCTGTGAGCTTCATCATCTATGGTCTATGTTTGTAGTTAGATTTCTTTTTTTTTTGTATCACGTCGCCTTTGACCTTGGTTAATAATATTTGCTTGATGATTAGTTAAGTTTTCATTAGTATATTAAAACGCAAAACAATATACATTTGAATATACGTTGATGTATCGACCGGTTGGTTAGTGACTCATAATTTTTAGAAAACTCAGTCCATTATAGATACATTCATTATTAGTATGAATCTGTGCTAATCCGCAAAATGAAAATCCCTAATCAAACATTTAATTGATTTAATTGGATGATTTAAATAAGATATAGTATAAGTAGTCATATCAAAATTGAGTTATAAGTTATAACAACCGGTGGGTGTGAGTACGTAGTGATCCTCGTGGGTAGCGCTAATGGTGCCAACTGCCAAGTAATGGGGCCAATTTATTGGTGATGAAATGATGCGTAAGGTATAAGGTGTAAATGGTAAATGGTAAATGGTAAATGGTAAATGGTAAATGGTTATGGTGATCCTATGATCTCCACCAAGGCAACACAATTTCCAATTTATTGTAATAAACCAACTATATATAAAAAAAAATTCTTCACACAAAACAGTACAAACCAACGCTCTCTTCTTTTATATCATCAACACAACATTATATGACAATGCAAAGACAACAGTGATGATTAATTTAATTACTTGAAACATAAAAACTCTGATGAAAGAAAGAAACGATGAATCAGTCACAAAGAGAGGAGAACACGACGGAACAGCTGTTCCTGCACAATAACAACAAATGTAAAGTTAAAAGATTGGTCAGAAAATATAACTAGATATTTATCTCTATCCACATTATAGTCTTATCTCATAGTAAATACTATTAACAATACCTTACTCTCTTTTGTATCAGAAAATCCTCATAATCTTATCTTCTTAATAACTAGATACTTATCTCTATCTGTACACATTAATTATGTGGTTTGAACAATATCTTTCTTAATTAATATTAATAATAAATTTCTTATAAGAATAATATTTATAACTTGAAACTAGGGTTTTCATAACATAATTTTTTGTTAATTTTCTTAGTTTTGATTATCGTTTGCTTTAAACCAAATTATCCTAATTAACATGCTCGGTAATGCGTAGGTTACCCAAATATATACTCCATCCGTTTCGTTTTAGTTGTCGTTTAAGGTTTTTTCACGCAAATTAAAAAAAGCATTTAATTTTCTGTTTTATCCTTTATTAATATATTTTATAAAAAATTCATTGGCCAAAACATTAAAACAGTAAAGATAAAACTGAAATTTTCACCAAACATTTGCATTGAAAACCTAAAACGACAACTATAATAAAACAAAATTTAAATCCTAAAACGACAACTAAACTGAAACGGAGGGAGTACTTAATTTCCCACTGAAAAATCTTCATACAAACTATATCAAAAGATGAGTCTTCTTAAGGGGAGTAAGCCAAAGAGTAGAGTGAGAGAGCTTACAAGGAGATGATAGATGGTAAATCATTTGGTGAGGACATAAAGGGCGTATAAGATCCCAGGAATATACCCAAGCAGCGTCAAAACCAAACATATCCAAAACTCAACCTGCAAAAAAATTCATAATTCCAACTTTTAATTTATTTTGTGGATAAATATGTCAAAAAAAGAACTCGATATGACTAATTACAAGATTAATTAACTAAAATAAAACTGAGTCTAAATATGAGAAGAAAGATAAATACCCCGCAACCAAATCTGAGAAAGACACCGAGTGGAGGCAAGAGGATGGCGATAATAATATCAACGCAAGTAGCTGTACCCATTTTTCTAAAGCTCTTTTGAAGTTTCTGAGAAATATATATTAAAAGCTTCAAATTGTGTTTTTATCTTCTTTACTCTCTTCTTCATGGATATCTCTCACATTATATAGACCAACTTTTTAGATATTTTTGAGCCACGTATTGCTTTCCTTTTTTATTTTTATTTGTTTCCTTTACCTTTAAGCTAAATGAGCAAGGCGAAAGGGATATTTTTTTGGCAAGATACGTTCCTAAATCTTTCGTAACCACTACTAATTAGCATTAGGAGCATCCATAACGTGTCCAAAGAGCATTAGGAGCATCCATAACGTGTCCAAAGAGCGTAAGGAAAAAAAATAGCATTTTTAATAAATATTATTTTGTTATATCATCATTCTTTCTTTGTGCGTCATAGTTAGTAGCCTTGTTTGAAAAATCGCTAGGTGCTAGTCGGGCGTTCGGCATGGGCCTAGCGATTAATCGGAAAATCGGATTAAAATCGGGGATTAATCGAGGATTAGTTTTAGGGTTATTTTTATATTTTTAAAATATATTAATTCAATATTGTTTTCAAAATTACAGTAAAAACATATTTTTATGATTTTTATTAAAATTTGAACACAAGTTATGTAAAACATCACAAACTCCCAATTCAAATGATTGAATAACAAAAATAAAATGTTTTTTTTATACTTGTAATCTAAAAAATAATCGGGGTATGTAAGATTAGGCGGGAAATAATCGGATTAGGCGGAAAATAATCGGATTAGACGGAGAATAATCGGGTTACTGATTTTTTAGGGGATTAGTCATTAATCGTGGCGGAGAGGGTGGGCCTAGCGATTAAGCGGGGAGTAATCGGGGCTAGGCGGGGATTTTTAGAACAGGGGTTAGTAGTAGTACTCGTGTGATATCGACGATAATACATGTATTTATCAATTTCAACAATTTTACTTAGAGTCAACTTCTTATTATATACGTCAAAAGTGTATCGTAAGTAGTTACGTAACTTTGTGACCGACTTCAAAATATTAGAAAGTTAAAGACTTTAATATATCTTTTTATGCGTAAATAATAGGGTTGGCTGATTTTATAACTATAAACTAGTTGTATTTTCAGCTTTTCCTCTAAACTTCTTGGCTCCGGACAATCCTACCATTAACTTAGATAATTCTCACAATTTCAACATGTATTTTCGGATTCATCCTTAAAAATACGCTTCCAATTGAACCGGTCATTAAACCGGGATTAACCACAAATCTGCGTTTACTGTACCGCGGTTGCGATTTACCCGACTAAACACCCATTACCCGTTAAGAAAACGACGTCGTTTTCATTTTGATAAATCTCAAATCGGGTTTACGAATTGTCATTGTTAATTCTCAAATTAGGGTTCGTGAGAGAAAAAGAGAAAAGGGGATTTGGGGATTTTGGGATTTCTGGGTTCTCGAATCTTAAATCTGGGTGGGAATTAGGGTTTCGAATAGCCAGGGGATAAAACTTTCGATTTAATTTTGATTCAATTTCGATTCAATGAAGAATTGGTGGGATGAAGGGTTGGTTTATCAAAGCGATCCAGATGACCCCGATTTCGATCCTCTAGACAGTGCTCTCGATGCCGACGGTGGAAGCGATAGCAGTGGAAGCGATAGCAGTGAAAGCGGAGTTGAGGGCGATTGTGAGAGTGACAGAGAGAATGATGACAAAGAGAATGATGGAGACGACGACAGAGCCGATGGAGAAGATGACAGAGCCGATGACGGAGCTGAAAGCAGTAAGAAGAGGAAGAGGGGAAAAGAGAAGAAGGATGTGCCTGAAGAAGATTTGTCCGAGAGGTTTGAGTTCGAGATAGAGGAAGCAATAGCTAGTTGGTTTGATGAGTTTCAGATTCGAAGGAATCAAATTCCAGAAGATGAAAATGAAGATGAAGATCATGTGATCACTAGAGATAGAAAAATTAGGTTAGCTTCGGATGATAAGTTAGCTATAGACAGAACATTCTTCAATGGTTTTGAGTTTAAAGAGACGGTGTTGCATTATGCAATGAAGCATAGGATAAATGCTAAACATAGTAGGTGGATGTTGTCTTTGGAACAATCTTCATCCTCTTTTGTCTATTTTAGATGTTGCCTCTTTCGGAAGTTGATGCTCTTTAGGATGTTATTGTTTTGGATGATGACTGATCGATTCTTATGTAATCTTTAGGAGTCTCTTATCTTACCTATTCTTATGTTTCAATTTGTCATTTTCCTTACCAAACAGATTCACATTACAAAACAAAGATAAAACAGATTCACTACAAACAAAGACAAAACAGATTCACATTACAAAACAAAGACAAAACAAAGACAAACATAGATTCACATTACAAAACAAAACACAAACTGGCAATAGATTCACTCTAAAACCTACACTCTTCCACAAAGCCATACAATTGAGGTAACAATTACAGCAGCAATCCCTACAGTCTTCAAAGCTGACTTAGCCATAACATGTCCTAGCTCCTCCACATTCTCCTTCATGGTCAAGAGTTCACCCTCCATCTTCTTAATCAGCTCTTCCTCCATCTGCTTAATGTTTTTGTTCTGGAGCTCCATATTAGCCATCACGTTCACTCTCAGAGCACTAAGATTCTCTGCAACTCTCTTACACTTCTCATTTACCATGTTAATTTCGTCCAATAGAGCTTCATCAACCCATTTGAACAAGTGCTCTTCATTTTCTCTCTACAAAACAGAATTTCTAACCCATTTACTCTTTTCGATCAATTAACAATTTCAAAAAACCGAAATGTGTACCTTCATTGCTATCTCGCACCGGTAGAATCTCCGGTATGGATTTTCCTTTGTTTTCGATGTGAAAGTGGTGATCTCTTCTCTACACCAGCATTTGGAGGGGACACCAGGAGGAGAGGCACGAAAACCTGAACTGGAAGTAGATGAGTAGTAGCTCATGGTGCTCATTTTCTTAAAATTTCAGAAGCTCTGAAGTGGAATGTGGAACCCTAAACGCCCAAATCGATTTTGTAGAAGAAGAAGAATGAAAACGACGTCGTTTTTTGCTTGGGTTTTGATGAGTTAAACCAGTGGAAAACGACGTCGTTTTCTTAACGGGTAATGGGTGTTTAGTCGGGTAAATCGCAACCGCGGTACAGTAAACGCGATTTTGTGGTTAATCCCGGTTTAATGACCGGTTCAATTGGAGACGTATTTTTAAGGATGAATCCGAAAGTACATGTTAAAATTGTGAGAATTATCTAAGTTAATGGTGGAATTGTCAGGAGCCAAAAGGTTTTGGGGGAAAGTTGAGAATGCAACTAGTTATGGCTATAAAATCAGCCTACCCTAAATAATAATAAACCACATTCACATATGTTTTGTTTTGATATCAACAGTAATCTGATCCCACTGATCTCCAGATAAATACTTGTTTGCTTCCTGACCATTTCTTTGCTCTGTATCCATCTCCGATAATTAAGTAATTAGATTCATCAAATTTAGGTAGTTAAATTAATCTTTTAAGTTTTAAAACTCTATTTCTCCACTAGTGTTTTTTCCAAAAATAAAGATATTACATAAATTGTATAGTCGATTCAACTGATTCATGTCAACTATTAGACGACAAAAACGTATATCTCAAAATTGGGTTACTAATATTAACCGGTGGGGATGATTCTGTTGTATTTTCTCATACACCACATGAGTTTTAACTCAAGGTGCAAAATTGTTGGTGATGCGAACGAGACATGTGACCATGGATTTATATAGAGTTGGTTTAAATTTTTATTAATGGTGGTCCAAAATCCAAATCTGCTCACCAATATAGTTTTAAAAAGGAAATAAACAAGTTACTCACATTAACCAACGATATCTTCTTCATATCAGCAGAAATTATACAATAATGCGAATACAACAATAATAATCAATTGCTCATAGCATAAAATAAATGATGAATCAGTCCCAAAGAGAGAAGAGCACGACGAAACATCTGTTCCTCCTACACAATAACAACAAATATAAAAGTGAAACTTAGGTTAGAAAATTCCTTGTACTAATAAAAATGTAAAGTGAAATGAAAAACTTTCATAATGTTATTTTAACTATCTTTTTAATTGATACTAAAACGTATTGTACGATAATGTTGTGAAAAATGTAACAAAGTGAATAGTAGTTATAACAATATCTCCGAAAATGTGGTTCACCTAACATATATAATATATATATATATATATATATTTAATTTATTCAGAAGATATACATAATTTCTTAGTGTAAAACATATATTGTTCTAGTATATCAAAGATATTTCATCTTAAATCTCGTTCTGTGTTCATCACATCTACGCATGTATGTTTATATGATTGGATTAATATACATTGAGGGAGAGAGATCGTGGAGAAAGAAAGCTTACGAGGAGCAAGAGGAAAGAACAGAGGATATAGGAAAAATCACTTGGTGATGATATAAAGAGCGTAAAGGATTCCGGGAAGATAACCAAACAACGTCAGAATCAAACATATCCAAAACTCAACCTGCAAAAAAAAAAACAAAAAAAAAATGTCAAAATCTGAAAATTTTATGAGATTCAAAAAAGTCACTCTTTCTAATGAAAAGAAACAGTAAAAATATAAATAGTGTACCTTGCAGCCAAATTTGAGAAAGACGCCGAGAGGAGGCAAGATGATAGCCAGAATAATCTCTACGAAAGTGGCTGTACTCATTTTCAAGCTCTTCAAATTTCTAAGAAAATATTTCTGATGTTTATACACTAAATCTTGATGATTCTGGAATTTCTCTACTCTCCTATATATAGACCCCACTTTAGAAATATTTTATGAACCTATCCACGTGGTTCTTACTCTGTAATTACTTCTCCCTTTCTTGTAGGAGTGATAGGTTTTCTTTTTCTCCTTTTAAAATTGTTGTTGGGAAAATCTAAATGATTTTATTTATCGTTTCCTTTTTCTTTGGGACTTGTGATGTATATAAAACTTACTTCAAACAAATTAATTAAACGATAATTTCAAATTAATAATTGCATACATATTCCTTTCTTATAGTTTTAGTTTTACTCTTATATATCTTGAATGAAACCAAAAAATAAGAAAGGAACATTATATCATATTCATTATTATTTAAACTAAATTTCTTAAACGTATCAGGAATGAGTCACATTATATATTTGATATTAACTGTGGCATGAAATAATATAAATTTAAGGTGATTTGGAACTAAAGAAATGACCAACTATATAGATGGCGTGCACGATAAATAACAAATTGAATAAGCGTCTTCGACTACGGCTAACTGGTACATAACAATTAATTTGTTAGACCAATAAACGCAGTTGAAATTTGGTATTTGGTTTAGGTTTCCAGTAGGGTGCTGGTATCCGATTAATTTAGCGTTAATGTACTAGTGCTGTTTGTAATGTCAAATCACATATTTTCATTTTTCCAAATTTTCTTTTGGCGGAATAGATTTTTACTTATCATTTTTTTTTTGGTAAAATGATTTTTACTTTTCTTTTTTTTTTTGGTAAAAGGATTTTTACTTATCTATTGATGGGGAAGTTCCATTTAAGAATATAATACATATGTTTCTTCGGAATATTTTATTTGTTGATAATAAACAAATGCTTTCAAGATTGAGACCAGAATGAAAGATTAGATTTTGACTAAAGTTCATGGTGCTTGTCAGAAAGTTAAGTGGCTTAACACATAAGGTACACGTAGCACAAGTGCACAACACATTCTTCTTATATGTATGTATTCATCAAACCCTAAATATTACTCAAAACCATATTGTTGTCGGTACACGAATGTGGGCCGGGACAATCTCCGCCGTGGAGGTCGGCGAGAGGTATGGATATATACATTCTACCAACAGGCTTATGACACGTGGTCCACTCACATGCTTTCATGTCTGTCAATGCAGTACCCTGCCGTCCTCTCACGTGTCAAAACCCATGCTCCATAACTCCATAGAACATGGTGCTTAATCACTTTACACTCCTTTGGTTTAAAGTGGTTAATTATTGGTTGGTCTGCGTTTCAGTAACCGGTTATTAAGTATTCTTAACCAAAACTAAATCTCTGAATTTTTGTTTGCATACCTTCTTATTTTTCAAAAATTTGTTCGGTCCATATTTTTTAAGGATAAGAAACAAGAACATACTGATTTTTAGCCTCCTTTTCCATCCTTTAAAATATGGTACAAACTTATTTATATTATTTATGCAATTGATTGCATCTAAGTAGAGTTAATCATTTAACAAAACTATTTTACTCATAACTACAAATTATATAATTTTTTTTATCCAGAAAATAATATTTCAATTGTTGACATTTTGATTGGACTCTTTTTATATTACAAGCAATACAGGTGCACTTTGTACTGCATTAGTTGCTCTGTTCTTGTTGAAATTTGATTTTGTTTTTGTCTTCATCTAGACTTCCGTTTTCTCTAGAGAAACCTAGTGTAAAGTTAATAAGCACCCAATCAACAATTAATTTTATCGATGACAACGAAGCTTAGCTGTCTAGAAGAATAATCTTTGGAGCAAAGCAAGAAAGTTGTAAAATAATGATAATTAGAAGATCGTTAGTGACTTGGTGTGAATCATGCTACTCTGGCTTCGCCTGTCAGCATAATAGCATATGTTCTTTCTTCCTAAAGTTGCTTTCTTGACACTCAACACTCGTTCATCAAAATGACCATTATTAACGTAATATACTTTCTTTTAAAATTTTTTTTAATAAGTTATAAAATATTCTGGCCGACACCAACGCATAAACCGTGGCATTGAATTGACACCACAAAATATTAATAGATTTACTTTATGTATGATGTCCTAATCAGAGTGGTAATGTCCTTTTTATTTTGTTATAAAATAAGTGGTTGCTTTAAACTATTTGTTCTTATCCTTTCGAATTGGTCTAATCTTCTATTCAAACTTGACTTTAATATCATGAATTCTCAAGAATTCTTTTTTTTCTTTGTTTTGGTGTTCAAATTCGCTGGTATTGAAATATGGTTGACAAGAAGAACTTTGCAACAAAACAAAAAAAAACTTCTGCCGACATTGGTCTTAGCAATTTGGTCATCCACTCTTTAAAGTTTTTGATTAGAATTAAATCTAAGCCCATTACGGGCCCATTTTCAAAAGGATCACTAAACGGGTTTATAGATTTTCAACGGTAATAACGGAACGTGAAACTGACATGAACCAGATTCTGATTTTCCCTCCAAAAAATCCTCATGGAAACATCTTACTCACGCAAGTTCGACCGCCATAGACGTTAATTCCCGTCTCTACGAAGCTTCTCGGAACTTTCCTGTTGACCCGAAACCTGCTTTATGCCTGAATCGATTTTTTCTTCATCGATCAAAGTTACTGTTTTTCTCCTCAGTCGAAAACGGCGTCAAAAATTTCGTCTCTTTCACGTTGATTAACACTTTTATCCTCCGTATCACTTGAAAGCATTGGATCGTTTGTTCTGTATTTGCGGGTAACGATTTGATTGGTAAAATTGTCGGGGGATGCATTGTGCGGAGAAGGTGTTTGATGAAATTCCGCATAGAAAACTCCTAAAGGACAAGGTTATTAATTTTATTTCGATTCTGAGATTTAATATGATATGGTGGCTTATCCATGACATGTAATGCTGATGAGTAATAATCGTAAAGAAAATTTTCCAACACAAAGGCAAATCTTTGTATGTTTACAGATATAAGTTATAACCACACAAAGCCATAAAACAAAGAAAAAATTGTTCTTTTTTTTTGTTTTCTCCCACACGAAGCAAAACCAACAAATTAAATAACAGTACCTGAAAACTTTAAACTTGAACACTTTATCACTTGACTTTGATTTCTTCCTTAGCTTCTTCAGTTGTGATAGTCTTAGAGCTTGGAGATTTTCCAATGATTGCTTTCTTTGCCTTAACAAGAGATTGTTTCACCTTTGATATTATGCTGTTTGAATGTTTTTGCTTAGCAGGAACTTCTTTGGTTGTGACTTCTGCTTCTTGTTTTGGCTCATCGATCTCTTTAACAACAGGTGCTGTTTCCACAACCTCTGCTACTTTTTCTGTAATTGGTTCCTCTTGTTTGTTTGCTGCTGCTTCTTTCTCTCCTGATTCTGTATCAGTTTCTTTCAAAGTCTCTTCGCTCTTTCCTTCTGCAACAGGTGGTTCGGTATCTTTCTTGATGTTCTCATCTTCTGCAGCTAGTTTGGTAACGACATCTTTGGCTTTACTTACATTATCTTTTTCATCTTTTGATGGTTCTTCGACTACATGCTTCTCATCAGTAATGGTCTTCTCAATGACATCAGCTGGAGAAGGAACGTCTCCTTCAGTCTCCTTTTTGGGTTCTGTGTCTGAGTCTTGGTTTGTTGGTACGACTTTCTCAGGGCACAAAGCAGAACTAGATTCCGAAGTTTTTTCCTCATTTGATGGTTCTTCGACTACATGCTTCTCTTCAGCAATGGCCTTGATATCAGCCGCAGTAGAAACGTCTCCGTCAGTCTCTTTTTTGGGGATTGTGTCTGAATCATGGTTTGTCGGTACAACTTTCTCAGGGCACAAAGCAGAACCAGATTCAGTAGTTGTTTCATCCTTTGATGGTTCATCTACTACATGCTTCTCTTCAGTAATGGCCTTCTCAATGACATTAGCAGGAGCAGCAGCGTCTCCTTCAGTTTCCTCTTTGGGGTTTGTATCTGAATCTTGGTTTATTGGTACAACTTTCTCAGGGGACAAAGCAGCACTTGATTCAGAAGGTTTTTCCTCCTTTGCTGGTTCATCCACTACATGCTTCTCTTCTGTAATGGCCTTCTCAGTGACGTCAATAGGAGAAGAAGCGTCTCTTTCAGTCTCCTTTTTGGGGTCAGTGTCTGATTCTTGGTTTGTCGATACAATTTCCTCAGGGCACAAAGCAGAACCAGATTCAGAAGTCTTTTCATCTTTGGAGTTCATTTCAGTGTCTTTGTCCTCAACAATTACATCCTCCAGCTTTCCCTCAAGCCCAACCTTAGCTTGTTCGGCTGCTTCAGGTGTTTCCTCTGCCTTTACTACTTCAACTTCTGGTTCCAATTCCTTTGCTTTCTCCGGCTGAGTCTCAACTTTTTCGGAAGCCTCTGGCTCTGGCTGGACTTCAAGAGCCTCCACATCTTTGATTTTCTCTTCTTCAGTCTTTGCAGATACATCTCTAACAGATTGGACATCAACTGGTTCCACTTGTTTGCCTCCAGCCTCATCTGTTGATTCAGACACATCAACAATCTTCGTCACCTCCTTATCCTTATTGTCTTCTTCAGCAACACTCTCCACGGTTGGCTTCTCTTCTGTTTTCTCTGCATCTCTAACAGATTGAACATCAACTGGTTCCACCTCTTTGCCAGCTTCATCTGTTGATTCAGATACATCAACAATCTTCGTCTCCTCCTTATCCTTATTGTCTTCTTCAACAACACTCTCCACGGTTGGCTTCTCTTCTGCTTTCTCTGCATCACCAGCTTCAACATTAACTTCTGTAACACTCTCTTTCACAAGGATTGGTTCTTCAAGTTCCACTTGTTCAGCTCCTTTCTCACCATTTTCATGTTTATCTGTCTCTGTAGATTCCTCTGCTTTCACAACTGCTCCAACTTCTTCTACCAGTGAAGGTGATTCTTTCTCTGGTTCACCAGCAGGAGTTTGATCAATCTCCTCTTCTTTAGTAACCACAGGGTTTGAATCTGATGCCGGTTTATCATTCACCACATCCGCAGAATCCGACAAAACAATCTCTTTCTCCATCAACTTAGCTTCCTCGCTCACCTTGTTCTCCAATGGCTGCATCAGGTAAAAGTAAAACTCTCTTATAATTCTCTACAACATAAAACCTTCGTTCTTTCTTAAATAGAAAGGTATTGCTTCGTTTATCTCTCTAACTAGAATCATAGTTTAGAACGTAAGAAGAGTTTTCTAGAAAAAGATGGACAAAGTGGGTATTTTAACATCCATGTGCATAATCTACAACTTTCTAAAAAGTTCACTTTTTTTTCCTTCAATAATTGCTCCAGCAAAACAGTGGAAGAATACAATACAACCTAACTATAATATTTGTGTGTTTATACATACACATACAAGTATATTCGACTCTGCCTCAGTGAAAGCATATGTATCTTACAAGTATGATGAAGAAATATATCTATCAACCTCAAAAGCATAAAGGTAATTATCAAAAAAAAAGAAGCATAAAGGTACATATACATAAGTGCATACATGAGCATAGAAAATAAGAGTCTAAGGAACAGAGGGATAATTCTCAAAATAGCTTACCTTTTCAGGTGTAATAACAGTTGGAGAGTGAGAATCAGAAGCCATGGAAGAAGATTCACAAGGCAGGAGAAGAAGGAGAAAAAGTAATGGACAGGGTTCAACGTCAAAAATTCAGATTATAATTCCCAGAGTTGTTGAAGAAGTTAGTTTTTTGACTGGGAGAAATTGAAAGCAAATGATAGGTGTAAAAAACCCGCTCACACATATACACACACAAAGTGGGGAACACTAGATAGCTGTCACTCACACCCCCCACAAAAACAGGGTGTCAAGTTGTCAACACACTCTGTATATTCTTACTCTTTTCACTTTCTCTATCTTTTTACTATTTTATTATTATTCTTATCCATTATCTGCTTTTGTTGGACACTTATGATTATATAAAAGAATTTGTTAGGCTGAATGAGAATTCTTTTGGGACCAATGTTGACATTTCTAATATTATTAGATCAACTACTAGCATTTGCAAAGAAAACAAAACAAAAGAAAGAGCATTTTTCTGTGATTGATTACATTTGAACTCTTTTTAAGCAAACTTTGTTTGTTTGTTTTTTTATTATGGTTTTCCAGGATACACTTAATCATATATACCAATGAGGCATTGGTTACTACCAAGGATACAAAATCTTTCCTTTTGAAAGAAAGAAAGGTATGTATATATGAGAGAAGAAAGAAACATAATCAATGAATCATCTGAACACCAAGTTGTGGCAGCTCTTGTCACACGGGTACGGGCAATCGACTAACTTCACTTCCGCTCTATCGAAATACCAATCTCCTACAGCTATTGCCACCGCCTACATATGTTCCACAGACAAAGTCAAGATCTGGAAACAGCTCCTGCTTGTGTTACTTTGTTTGTGTGGGAAAGATTTGAGTGAGATTTTACCTTTTTCCTGATGACGGGAGAATCATCGGCAAACCAAGTATCTTGCCTCTCGGTTTGGCAGTGAGCAAAGCAAGAGTTGATGAACAATCCATTCTGTCTAGACATTGAGAAGCCCCTAACTACTCTAAGCATCTGGTCCCTGAATCCTGTTCTCGGATAAAAGATTAAACGATTAGAGTGATACAATGATGCTTTAAAGGGTGAAGTCCACAAGTTTTTATGATCTATAGAACAACCTTGCAAGAATCTCAATTGTGCAGGAGTACATTTGCCATGGTTTAGTCTGCAGTCATGCCAAAATCCACTAGGATCAGCTGATGTTGGAGCTATACTGCTTTGAATCTGATTAGAAGCCATTAAGAGACTTGTCAGCCTAACCATCAACTTTTTTTTCTTTTCTTAAGAAGAAATGTGGCGGTTTCCAAAGAGAAAAAGAACATAACCTGCCATGTATCATATGCTGCGTTGACGATAAAAAGTGGAGTTTTCATCTGACTGATCAGATTTTGTGGGAAGAAACACTGTACATAAAGAGGAGTTATCAAATAAAAGACTTTCGAATGGTCCGGTTTGCAACAGCATCAGGATGAGAGAGAACAAAGGAAAAGATTACCGAGGTTGGATCGAGATGGTTTGTGCATATACGTGGAAGATTGTTCTTCACACTCTGTAAATGGTAAAATCTCAGAATTTGTCAAGAAGATTTCTTAAATTTCTTGTGCTCTTTAAATGTGAAGTAAGAAACTTTTAAGTGAAAAAAGAGGATTCCTACCTGCAATTCTACGACACCATTGTATAAGTTCCTGATTGTGCGGCCGCCTGAAACATCGGCTCTATGATTACAGAAACAAAGGAGTCAATAGCAGTTACTAAGGAAAGGGAAGATGAGCTAGCTTTAATATAATCTTTGAGTTGGGAGAAATAAACTAACGTGTCCAAGAACAAGCCTGCATCACTCAAGCACTTGACTTTGGTTGATCCAGGGAACAAGTTCCTAAACTCATCGCAGCGCAAGATTGCTGCTAAACCACCAGCAGAGCACCCAGAGAGAAGTGCCTGAAAGAATATAAACAGTTAACCATCTTGATCCTGCGCTATATAGAGATTAAGAGGCGAAAAGAAAGTTAAGTATCAAAACCTGGTTGGCATATCGCATTCCATTCGCCTTCAAATCATCTATTGCCGCTCTCCAGATGCGCTCTCCTCTAAACTGAAGCTGTGCAGCCTGAAAGTTATATATGCATTAGTTCACAGATGTTACACAAAGCCAAAAGCTGCTAAAGTCTACAAAACTGATATCAAAACAAGCGTTCTCTGTGGCTAATCGTGACGATTATAAACAACAGAGTTCCAAAGGCCTAGAAACTAGCAAGTTGTTCCAAATCACAACAATGGGTCACTTATGAACTCTATTAAATCAAAACAATTATTGATTCGAACCTGATTCTGGCCATCTCCACTGAAAGAAGCACCATCACAGTAACGAAGCTTAACTCTATTCCAGTTGAAGAAGTCTGCAAAAGACAAGCACATGACAATAAGAATCAGCGATTTTCAAAACTACATTACATTACTGACATGAACAAAACTTCAACAAAGATTGAGACAAACCAGGATTTTCTTGAGCTTTGTCACTCAGTATTCCTGTAAACTGAAGCTGTTTCTCCATATAATTAGAGGAACCACGTCGAGTCGTCTTCCGGTATACACAGGTCCTGATGTTGTTGCACCATCCTCCTCCCTGTTTCACATTTTCAGTAGCAAAAACATTAAACACCACCAATGAAGATTTAAACTAGTAACTTTCATCGACAAACAAATCATTCACTAAACCTCCAACTGAATGAGCCAGCTATTAGCTCCAGATCCATGTCCACGGTGCAAGTGATATCCAGGCAATGTTCCATCCAAACAAACTGTGAACAAAAACACACTATTACACAAACATGTAAAGGTCCAAACATATCTAAATTCAAACTTTTTTCTTTTTGTGTTTCTACCGACACAGAACATACACAGCTTCTAGTTCTAACTTTGTTTATCTGAGCTTAACTAGCATTAATTTTGTTTTATTTACATTTCTAAGCAATAAAACAGGAAAAAAAAAACAAAGTAATCTTGAAGAGTACATAACAATAAACGTAAAACACAAGTTAAATCAGGAATGGGACGGTAGAGACTATAGAGGAAACAAGCTGATGAGAAGAATGTAGTTGAAGTGAATAATAAATGAAGAAAGCAAAAGAAACCATTTTTGTACCCTTTTTTTATATTTTTGCTATCTGAAAAACTCACAAAAGTAAAAAAAGATAGGCATGTAGAGATCTAGTGACAGAAGCAGAGAGGAAAGTACCAGCTCCAGAATCAGCTCCTCTGATAAGGGTGAGGCCAACCATTAAAGGGTTTAGATTGGAGCTATATTTGGAGAATCCAAACTCTAATTCCTCAATGCGATCTATTTCTGTCACATTGAAATCTAAATATTCATATGCTTGAGTTCCCAGTATTATCCCAGCCACAACAAATCCTACTACCAAAAGCTTCTCCATTTTCTCTCACTCTCTCACTGGAAGGTGAAGAGTGAAAGCAAAAAAAAGAAAGAGATCAACAGATCTCTGTGACTGTGAGTGAGAGAGTTGAAGAAGAAAGGAACAAACTTTGTAGAAACGAATAGTGTGAATAAAATATTCAAGAAAGAAAAAAAGAATGGGCTTTTCTGGGCTAAACGAAGAAGAATAAGTGAAGAAGGAATTATTTTTATTAAAAAAAAGGGATTTTCTAAAAAAGTTTCATGGCTGGATTCACGGTTGGAGTTTTATTTAAAAAAAAAAAAATCAAACAACTCTATTCTCTTATTATGTGACAAAGACAGAAGAGACCATCTTTTTTGGTTTGCTAGATCTTAGTTCACACTTTAAAATGCTCAGTATCATCATCATCAAGTAAAGCAGACAAAAACAGATATAATTTGCACATGGAGAAAATGGGTCCATTGGATTTTATTTCTTATTGGCTCGATCCTGATTTTTCCATCTCTAGATTAGCAATTCGATTGGATTATTAAGCTGATCTGTAATTGTCAAACTTAATGATATATATATATATATATATATATATATTAGATCTATATGAATAAGCTGGTAAAATAAAAATATATTTCACCAATTATATTTTCCAACCGGTCCCCTCGTTGCTAAAAAAAAAAAAAAACACTATTCTTTTGTGTTGGTGAAAGAATAAAAACAAATTTCATTTAACGTCATGACTTAAGCATAACGAAGCCTTATGAATTAGTATGATCTTTCCACTTTGGGCAGAAGCATACGTGTGAAAGAAACAATATACTAGTGCTGATGATATAATGGGAAGTTGGGGAAAATCATAAACCCTTTGAGTTTGAGAGAAACAGAAACCACTTTGATATTTACGAGTGATGATTGTTATGTAACGTCTACGATACCTACACATATGCTAGCAATCATGTTTGAAACACGATATAACTGTTTTGATTTATTTCGACGCAATCATGTCAATTACACCAAATACTAGTTTAATGGAGATTTTAACTGGTTTAATGGGCATTTCCATCGGACAATTTTTGGGGTGTCTTCAAATTTTAGAAGAATAATAAAAAAAGAAAAATGGCAATTTATTTGGTGAACAGGAGATATACGCTGTCATACTGTGTCTATGGAGAGATATTTTTGCTGGTTTTAGACACCGTACGTGGCAAGATGTTAAAATAGTATTAGTTTTACAATAATTTATACTTAAGATATTTTTAATGAGTGTTACGAATGTGGATGCTCTTACGTTTTACTACTTAAAGTAGTTTCATCCCTTGTTTGAAAAATCGCTAGGCGTTAGTCGGGCGCTCGGCATGGGCCTAGCGATTAATCGGAAAATCGGATTAAAATCGGGGATTAATCGGGGATTAGTTTTAGGGTTATTTTAATATTTTTAAAATATATTAATCCAATATTGTAAAAATTTATGATTTTTATTACAAATTTATGATTTTTATTAAAATTTGAACACAAGTTATTGTAAAACATCACAAACTCTCCATTCAAATGATTGAATAACAAAAATAAAAAGTTTTTTTATACTTGCAATCTAAAAAATAATCGGGGTATATAAGATTAGGCGGAAAGTAATCGGATTAGGCGGAGAATAATCGGGTTACTGATTTTTTAGGGGATTAGTCATTAATCGAGGCGGATAGGGTGGGCCTAGCGATTAAGCGGGGAGTAATCGGGGCTAGGCGGGGATTTTTAGAACAGGGGTTTCATCTGTTATCTTTTTTTGGTTTTGGTTATAGCTCATGTTGATGGTCCATCAATGATGGATGTCGTATAGGAATTCACTCTACGAAATGTTTACAGTAAGTACGGGAAAACGATTTATTTCCCTACGAAAACTATCACATCATAATAGATAGAGCCCAATCTATGACCACGTGCTAGATGTTCCCGAAAAAATACTTGTCAACCTATATATCCCCAAATCGATAGTTCGAAACCTATTTCTCCATAGATCTAGGTTTAATCGGTTTATAAACAAAACCCGATAGAAAACTACCCTGAACCGATACTAAACCATTTATAGCAAACCAAAATAAAATAATTTAAAAACAAAATAAAAAAGGTTTATCCCCTTTCTTCGCCTTCTTCGTTCTTCCTCTCCTAATTCCAGAGTTTTTATTTTTTTAAAAAATAAAGAAATTGTAAACAATCTCCAGTGTGGTGTTATCCACATCTCTGTTTCTGCAAATACCATTAGTCACAATGTTGCAGATGACAACATTAGGTTTGAATCCCATGTTGGCCATTGAATCAAAGAGAGATACGACCTCCTGAAACTTATTTTCGTGACAAAACTCCTTGAGCAGTGAGCCAATCCAGCAAATCTCGGCAAAGAGCCGCCGAAGAAAGCCCTTCGCCGGTGACGCACACGCAATCGTGATGAGATCTATCTTCTCTTCATGACTCTTCTGGCGATTGGCGTTTCTTGAACTATCTGAATCTCTCTCCGTACTCTCAAAAGCTGATTTCACCTTGTCGAATTATAAGATTGGTATGCATCATTGCAAATACACATTCTTTGACTGAAAAATATCACAAAACAACAATCTAATTAGCCAAAATCAACATCTCAGTTATTAAATTTGGTTTATCGAATGCTCTCTCTTGTCCCCTCTACTTCTCATCTTAAAATCAATTGGAAACAAATTACAAAAACCAGAAAAGAATCAACGCGAACCATCAAGTTGATAATGGTGGATTCAACGAAGAATTCACAATCTTCAACAAAATCGCGAAGCATGCGATTTCAATGGGTGGGATGATGTGGGATAGACGAATAAAATTAAAGTCTATGGAGCTCTGATTATGAAGCAGATCAAAGCGGAGAGGAGGAATAAGAAGAAGAGGGGAACCACTGTGAAATAGATCTATAGCCATTAGCCACCATCATCGGAGACGACATTTCCGGAGCCGATATCACCAGAGCCACCATCACCGGAGACGACATCACCGTTCACCCTCATCGAAAGGGAGAAAGCCAAAGAAAGAAGAAAGCCATCGTATTTTTTTTCTTTGTACTTATTTATTCAATTAACTAATAATTTAATTGTATTTTGTTTAGATTAGGTTTACTCCGGTTTAGTGTCTTCGTTAGTTGGTTAAGCAAACAGTTAACCGAACAAAACCAATGTTTGTGGATAAATTAGGTGAAAACTATTATTCTGGGGATATATAGGTTTTGAACTATGAATTCGGGGAAATATAAGTTGAGAAGTATTTTTTCGGGGACATCTAGCACGTAGTCATAGATTGGGCTCTATCTGTTATGATATGATAGTTCTAGTGGGGAAATAGATCGTTTTCCCCAGTAAGTACAGATTTTAACTTAATATGTCCAACTAAACAAAATCATATTTTTTTTACTATCCTAAATAAAAAAGAGAGAGGGTCTGTCTATTCAGAGAAATGCAACAAAAATAAGAAAAGACCAAGTGTGCGTCGAAGAACGAGAAAAAATGGTCTTGGTCTCATGCACACCACCACATGTTGATCTTACGCCGTGGTCGTCCACTTGCCTCTTGTTTCTATATTTTGTATAGTTGTCCCTACTTTTCTAATGTTTTCCGTGAGAACCCCAATGTTTCAATATGTCCATTTTCTTGTTTTGCATAAGTTAATGGGCTCATGAAGTTAATGGGCCTAAGAGTGCTACGACCCAATAGCACCCGCTGTTGTTATCTTTTTAAAAGATATGGATCCCTTAACTTCTTAAGCTCTGTTCAGGTCAACATCTTCCGTGACAGCCTCTACTTTCTGCTTCACATTTTTATGGAAATTAATCAAAAATTTAGTCTTTTTGAACTTTCCTTTTCTTTAGCATGAAACTCATGCGACTTGTGTCAAACAAGCGACTAATTGAAAACAGGTGAGGGACAAACAACCGAGATTCTTATTTTGAGAAAAAAAAAGAAAAAAAAAAAGGATGAGAACATGATAAATTAGTATTGGCTAAATATAGGCTTAACATGAAGGCTATGGTACAAGATACAGGACTCAAAGAATGGTGCAGCCGCTTCCACTTTCATATGTAGTAACAGACACAACATCACAACTGTTGCAGTAAGGTGGCTTGCATACGTGCTTTGGTGGTTCAGGTGTTGGTGGAGGCTTTGGTTTCTCAGGCTCTGGAGGCTTTGGTGGCTCAGGAGGTTTTGGTGGTGGTCCAACGCTAATGATTACAGGTTTCTGTTTAATCTTCTTCAGTCTTGTTGCAACGCAGACCGGATCCATTGTCCCCACCACGGTGAGTATACTATTCCCATCATCTAATGAAATATGATTCACACCTGCATCGATCAATTCTCATGTTCAATATGATATGTTAAGAGCACAGATTCCTTAAAGAATTTTTCTGTTCATTACCTTCTATCTCTGTGACTGCTTCCATGATTGCGCTGTTGCATTTTCCGCAGTTTATATCTACCTTGATTTCAACTTTCTGCTCAAAACCATAACAAAAATTGAATCATTCGGTGTCGGATTTGAAAAGGAACTATTACTAGGATGTTTACCTTGACAGTCATGATGGATGATTAGCCAAAGGAAAAGAGAAATGGATTAGAGGAATTTTGGAGGAATGAAGAAGGCAGAGATGAAGTTATTAAAAAACATGTGAAGACAAACAGAGATGACAGATTGGAATAATGTTGAAGCAGTTGAGGTTGTGTTTGGTCTGTATTGGTAATTAAATAATCAAGAGATTGCAGTATCTACGTGCTTAGGTGCATGTTTTTGTATCATTGAATTAGAGGTTTTGGGAATTTGCTTAGTTGGTATTCAGCCACCATCTTATGGACTTACTTGGGACATTATTGAGGAAGGAATTTGTTTAATCTTGAAAATTTATGAATATATTTTGAAGTCCCATATTCTCTATATCTAATTTTGTACTTACTTGACCCCAAATGTTTTTTTATATTGTATATCTTATGATCATGCAAATGCATGGATAGAAATTCCATTTTGGTTCACCTCTAGCCGGTTTGAGGTTTTGGTTTTACTTGGATAGAAATTGATCCATGCCTTCCGGGTTTGGATCTAGCTGAACCAAACAAACCTCTTGAGTTCTATCTAACCAATAAACAACCAAAATCATCAATCATTTCGAGTTTGGTGATTATTAGAGTTCCAAGGTGTTTTTATTATGGTGAGTGTCATCCTATAACTATAGGCTAATTAATGTCTCCAACAAACAAAACCCTTTTTAAACACCAAATTTTAACCAACGATTAGATCACCTAAACCTAATTATGGCAAAAATTTAAAATTAACACACCTATGGCCCTCTCCATATTTATCTCTTCTCCATTGGTTTTCCATTGGTTAAATCTTCTTTGCATGGATATATAAATTGAGAAACAAGCTCAAAAGGATTTTCTCAAATTCATCAAACAACATTTCACAAACAACAACAATCAACAATGGCAACTTCCATGATCCATATATTCGTCACCTTCATGCTCGTGGCCGCCCACATGGCCATCGCCGATACAAACATGCTTCAAGATTTTTGTGTTGCTGATCTCTCCAACGGTATCACATCTCTCTATAACATTTACGTTCTGCTTGCATTTACATTTAGCAGAAATATAAATGCAAACGCAGATTTGGTGTTTGAAACAACCGAGACCAAATTTAAGTATTTTGTTGTCTACTTTTATCATGTTCTGATTAGGTGTGAAAGTCAACGGATACCCTTGCAAAGACCCAGCAAAAGTAACACCAGAAGACTTCTACTTCGTAGGCTTAGCCACTGCTGCAGCCACAGCCAACTCCACAATGGGCTCAGCTGTTACAGGAGCCAACGTTGAGAAAGTGCCTGGCCTCAACACTATGGGAGTCTCCATCTCTCGGATCGACTACGCACCTGGCGGACTTAACCCGCCACATCTTCACCCAAGAGCTTCCGAAGCCATCTTCGTCCTCGAAGGCCGTCTCTTCGTCGGCTTCTTAACCACTGCCGGGAAACTCATCTCCAAACACGTCAACAAAGGAGACGTTTTTGTTTTCCCCAAAGCTCTCCTCCATTTCCAGCAGAACCCTAACAACGCTCCGGCATCCGTTCTCGCTGCTTTCGATAGTCAGCTTCCCGGGACTCAAGTTGTTGGACCTTCTCTGTTTGGTGCTAACCCACCGATTCCTGATGACCTGCTTGCCAAGGCGTTCGGAGTTGGAGCACCAGAGATTCAGAAGATTAAGGGCAAATTCCCACCAAAGAAATAAATAGGTTTCAGACCAGAGAATTAATGTAATAATGATATACAATGATGAACATAAAAATGTAAACTTCTAAGCAAAAGCAAAAGCTTGTAACTTTTCTTTATTGTTGTAGATACTCTTTTGACAAATTTTGGTCCTACAATGAGACCAGTTTTCACATGTTTGAACAATCTCTAGAGTCTATATATCGTCGATTGTAATCGACAGTTCTTGAAGCATACCTTACTGCAAGAATCTCGGGTCCTCTGTTGTGCTTTCAATCCAATATACTCAATGGCCGAACTCTCCGCTGAGTTTAGAGGCAAACCATGTCTCAAAAAAGGACACAGGGGCATGCTATAACTCTGAAACATCAACCATAGAAAAGAACTATCCAAGTTCTTTCTTCATAATCACTCTGTGGTTAGAATCAAATTCAATACACAAATGGTGATCGGAGATCACCATTTGCATAATCAAAACTTAATAAGCATAACTAGCACAAGGGTTACGCGGCTTCAGAGAGATGCTTGAATCCATATAACAATTGCAAACTCACAACTACATCAGTGTCTCAGCAACATTCAAACTTTTAATAAACTCCAGTGCAAGGGTGATGATACAGGAAAGTGAACAAAACCATTGAAAATGGTTACCCTGGATGTGTTTAAAGGTAACAAGCACTTGACTATATAAACTTGGCTTTACTAGTAGATATTCAACACATGGAAACAGATATCAAACATTATCAATTAATGTTCGTTGAGTGTGATACTCTGAGATTCAATCAATGCTCAATTTCTGATCTTACAAATAGTATGGATAGTTTTGATAGAGAGAGTCATTGTCAGAGACATAAAGAACTATCATCTGGAACAACTGAAGAGAGACAGGAAAGACCCACAGATATTAATGATGAGCATAAGAGGATATACAAGATTGATTAACAATAATCACTCTGTGGCAATAACCAATTTCAATATTGTTCTGCACAAATCTTTAGTAACATTGATGATCACACTTGTGGATATTATCGTATTGATGAATTTTGAAAGAAGATCTATACAGAAGTGAAATCTATACTTGATGAACTTACAAACAGAGATGTGGATTAGAGTCCTTGGAGAAGAAATCATTGGTCTGTAGCAGAACCCTAAGCGTAAAGTTGACATCTTCAGGGTCAGGATTGGAAGAAGATGACCATTCCAATGAATTGGTAGGTTCAGTTCCACAAAAGCAAACTCTTTTCCAAAACCCAGAAGAAGCAGGAGATAAGGGTTTCCTTGTGATCTTAGATACGATTCGTTTCTTAGCTTTTGAGACGAAAGGGATCAAGAATCGATTCCCTTTAGCTTCCTTTTTCTTCTTCTTCTTCTTAATGGTGTTATCATTATCTCTCTCGTTATGTTCATTGTCTTCTTCAACCACCGTAACCTCAGGGTAACTCACAGGCATTAACCAGAATCAGTTTCTTCAAGATTTGGATAGAAAATTAGAGGAGGACCAAGTAGAAATCGATCTATCGGAATAATAATCAACGGTGACGAGACGCAGCCAAAGTCTGGACTCTACTTGATACGGTCTTTTTCACGCTTTCTGTTTCCAAACCTCGCTGGCTCTTTGTCACTCTCAAATTGATTTTTCGTGTTATCATATATCTTCATTAATTAATTTACTAATTAGACATGATTAGATTCATCATCACCGGGAGATGTGCCTTTAGTCAAGTGGTTAAGTCCATTTGACTCCGTCTTCCCCACCGGAGTTCGACTCCAGTAAGTCGCGTTACTCCGTAATAAGAATTGGCTATAGATCGGGCTTTGTCGATCCAAAGAAATAAAAAAAAAAAAAAGATTCGTCATCGCCTGTTTTAGTTCTATGAGTAAGCAGATATTCAACATATTGCTGTTTTGGTCCCTTAAACATTTACCTTTACGTATACTGCTAATTAAACATTTACCAATTGAAGCCTTAATGTTTGTTTGACGTTTAATATGTTTTTTTTTCCCAAGTGAACAAGTATCATTTAGCATTAGAATCCAAAAATATTAATTTAAAACACCAAAACCAGGGTATCTGTGTTTAGCGTTTGTGAGTACGTAAATATCATACGCTAAATTCAAATATTCTACCGTTTAAAAGTTTAAAACAAGGGAATCAACAAAGCTTTCAATAGTTTGAGTTGCGTTCAAAGGCTCTATAAAACATTTTTTGCGTTCAAACAATTAGTTGTTAAGCCAATTAGACACAACATATAAAACATTCTCCCACTCATCACCTTTGGTTTTACATTCTCTCATTTTTCTGCCTCCATCTTAGCTTTTTCCAAGTCCCTCCTTGACTCACATTGTCATATATATATATATATGCTTTTATATCAAATTATAAACCTAGAAAACACTATTGCTAATATACTTCTCTATACTGATGTGATTCAAATAGTATGTATCAATCGAAAAAACATGATTAAAATTTTGTGTTTTCTCGCAATATAGATACCTCACAATCTTGGTAAGGTTATCATGTTCTTTTGCTGTTTCACGCCGCACCACATCTTCCTTAATTTGTACCAATCTCCTCATATATAGTATTTTCTAGCTTTTCAAAATATTGCAAAATTGGGCTTTCACAAATCATTCATACATGAGGACTTGAAACGCCGATTTTTTCCTTCCTTTATGTACCACGAAGTTAGTTCCTTTATAACATGGTTGCAACAAAAGAAGTTAGTTGTTTCTTTTTTGTACTGACATGTTTCTAGTGTTTCTTTAAACCCTTTCTTTATTGTCTGACCAAGTCTTATCTTTATTTGTGACAAGACTTATGATTGTCACAAATCATCACATCCTATTTTGTTAAGTTCGAATCTTCTGTAAAGTTATGTGTCCTTTATGACTGCAAATCTTCTTCTTAAAACTGTATTTGATCAAGAGTGATAAGGATTTTAATAGAATCACTCAACAACTTGCTATGAACTATGGAAGAGAAAAATATCTTGAACTCTGTTCATATAATCCTCCAAATTGTAATTTGGGAAAACATCGTATGTATCACGTATGTAATGCAATCATTGGGTTTACATTTCTATGCATGTTTCATTATTTTTTGAGTAATCAGAATAAGATGTCTTCTCACTAACGGAATCCACCTCTTGAATTCAGCAGACCAGGGAAACCCCAATGAGAAGAGAAAACAAGATTAGGATATAAACCTTCTTTGTTCATCTGATTTGTGATGCGCATATAAATGTTAAAGATCCTTGTGGGCAAAGCTAATGCCTTAAGAACCAGCTTCCTTGACCGATTTACTCTGAACCCTTTTGCTCGAATCTCGTTCTTCTTCCCCAAGTTCTGTCTTTTGGCCGACGACCTCGTTGTTGTTGTTGTCGTGGGTGGTGTTGTTGTCAATTTCTCCTGTTGATCAGTTAGCTTCTTGTACCGATATGATTGTCTCCACCGGTACTTGCCTACAACCTGCAACATCTCGGTCTCTTTTAAAGATTTTTGTTGTTGTTGTTGTTGTTGTTTTAGGACAATACAAAGTCACTGTCTAATGAAGGTTAAGAATGAAACAAAGAGATATGAAACTAGGAAAAGAAAAAACAGAGGAGGGTCATATAAAAAGAAGTGTTTTTGCTTCAAAAGATAAGGAGAAGAACAGTATGATGATGATTGTGAGGGAAGTGGCTTAAGGCATGTGTTTATAAAGAGACAGAGAGAGTAAGAAAGATTCTTAAAGCACATGATTTTATTCTTTATTTTTCATTTAAAACCCAAAAAATATCCAAAATCTGTTAAAATGGGCAGCTCTTGTTTAACCACATAAGCAGATGCTCTGTATATGGACCTACGCGGTTAAGGCTGTGATTGTGATGCTGCTATATAAGAAGACAAATCCTTTTGTGTTTTGGAGTGATATGTGATTCATTAAGTTTTAGTTAGCATATTGGGCAAACCCAAATTTACGATGGAGTTTTGCGGAAATGGGAAATAATAATCATCTTCCATTTTTAGTTGAGTTTCAAATGCTAACTTAAAATCCGGATAAGAGAAATTGCATGCCCCATTTTGAAACAAGATGATATGATGTCAAAAGAGAAGAAAGACAAGATTATATATTTCAACCTTTTGCATGTGACTATTATTTGCTAGTTTTGTTACGTGGAACAAAGGGAATTCCGGTTTTGTTTTCAAATGATAATAACGCATTTACCAAAGATTTTAATTTAATGCTCACTTTTACTTTAGCTAAAAGGGAAATGAGGGGAAGATACGAGGAGATATCTCAAATGATTGGAATTTGGAAGTCTCTCTAATTAACTAATTTTAAGAGAGTTAGAGTTAGTTGAGAAGAGTATTTCTTCTAAAATCTGAATGATTTTGGGGCAATCCCTGACCCAATGTGACAATAACAAAGGAGAGAAGAAGAATAATAAGAAAAAGAAGAGACAAAGGTCCAAAAATATTTGTAAATCACGTAGTCGACAATGATTGGATTGGTGACGAGGAATAAGTTGGTTGCTATTTTTATCCCCATTATTGGTTTCTAACAATATAAATATATATATATGTGTATATATATTTCAACACAACTATGTATCCGCTTTAGCTAACCACTTTCGGTCTGATTTCCTGATTTTTCCCAACTTATATAAGTTTCATCAACGGACATAAAAGAAAATCTATCTATGTTCCTACTCGATTTTGTTTTTAGTTCTAACAAAAAGATATATCAAGATTTGTTAGCCAACTTTTTTTTGGCTTCAACTCCAAAGAAAGCCAAATGCGTGAGAGAAACGTGCTTCTGATGCGCGTGGGACTTATCAGTTCAAGGATACAGGTCCACTGAAAACTAAATGGACCCACCTAGGCCCAGAAGAGGCCCAATATAAGATTTATCATCTTTTAAAAAATGGAACAAAATTGGTAAGAAAAGCAGACTCGCTTACGAAAACGTATCACTGACTTGTTGGGGAAGAGGACACGAGAAAAGAGGAAGCTGACTCGTTTACGTTATTGTGTAATGACTATGATTCACAAATTAATTAATTGATATAAAAATACCAACATTAATTGAATCTGACGATAGGTTCACATTTCGTGCATGATCTTTCGTATCCTAAAGTCTCTTTCTAAATCACAAAACAAAAATCTTGATTATCTTTCTAAAGTCGAAAATTCGATCACAATCCTTAAACATAACAAGATTATTAAGTGAATTAAACAACATGAATCTTAATTTTATTAAGCACGCAGCTAACTATGCACACACATCAACGAAGAAACAGAGACAAGAAGTCAAAGAGAAACCCTAGTAGAAACAGTAGGAAGAGGGTTTGTTTGGATGAAGGAGACGAAAGAAACGTCTGCGGCGGTAGAAAAACGCCGTTTTGAAACGTGACCAAACGACGCGTTTCAGTCTTCTAGCAGATTTCAACCTCATCCAAACAACTTTCTTCGCCACTCTCTTCACGGATATCTTGATCTTCTCTGTTAAACTCTGTTTCCTTGAGAATTGGTAGCTCTTAAGGAATAGTTGTCTCTTCTCCACGTATCCTCCTCCATATCCATAGCTATAGTAACCGTTGTTGCTCTGCCAAACGCCGTTGCTGCTCATCGGAACTGTGATTTTAGAAGAAAGTAAAGAATTGTATATTAAAAAGGGTTCTTGCAGTAGATTCCGGTGATGGCTAATTTGGTTAACTTGCAAACACTAAAACACTTCGCAGCCGCCGCCAAATCCGCCGTAGCTACAACGAATAGGGTCTGTGATTTGGATATATCTCAATCGTGTTTTCAAGTGCTTCACGTTGTTGCTTTAAATATTTGTTGGCTTGGCTTTGCCTTTTGACGTACTACTACTCTCTCTGCTTTTGCTTTTAATGGAGTCTCTCTCTCTTTTTTTTACTAAAATAAAAAAAAGTGTCTCGTCAAATCAAATACACTATATCTAGGTAAGACTTTAATCTAACTTCCCAACAAGTAAAAATATCAATTGAGAAAGTTCAATGTTCACGTTCTGCTTATACTAATATGTAGATTAAAATATTTACGTAATACGTATGGCGACTGTTTTTGTTTTCATTTTAAAATAATGGACTAGCAATTTAGTCTGAATTTTGTTTGATTTTCAGGAATATGATTTTAAAAATGATGTGGAGTGACATAATGATTGTGACATTTTTCAAAAGATGAATGTTTCTGGTTTATTGTTATGCTTTGTTGCTGGGGTCTTGGGTTTATTTCTATTTTTAATTTACCAAATTGTGTAAGCACGACAAAAGAAACAATTTTTGGTTGTACACTACTACAATTAATACAATGTTTGCATAAATATCACACAAACAGAAATATTTTATTATTCGCAGTCTGAAAGGAACATAAAAGGAGATAGCCTAACTAACAGCTCCAAACTCTTCAATACGCATAGCTCCAAACTCTATCTAACTCTTTCTAATTCCACACCAAATGATTCAGAGTTTTTTAGATTGTGTAACCAATATGCCATATTCATTCTAATATTATGGGTTTTGTGCAAAAAAACCCTCGAAGTAGCCAATTTTTGCAAGAAAACCCTCCATCTCAAATAAATGCAAGTCAATACCACCATCTCAAAAGTCACCCGCAATATAGCCCTCGCGTGTATCGATGACGTGACAGCCGTTAACTCTGTTCCAAAACGTCACGACGAGTGAACTTTTGTGCAAAAAAACCCTCAAAGTAGTCAAGTTTTGCAAGAAAACCCTCAAAGTAGCCAAATTTAGTGCAAAAAACCCTCAAAGTAGCCAAGGTTTGTTTTGAAAAAACGATTGTTGGAGAATTCGATTGTACAGGGAAGCAAAGGAAACAATATGGTAATAATCGATTTTGATATCTTCATAAATTTCTGATCATTGGCATGATCAAAGTAAGACATGGTGGAGCCATTTATAGGAGAAGGAAAAATCTAGGGTTTAACAAAAGAATTCTGTAAAATTTACATAAGTTTTCTGTAAAACCAGAAAATCTTCTGTAAAAGCCCAAATTCGTCGCAAAAGAGACAAAATATTTTGTAAGGCTCAGAGCCTCGAAAAACGTGCAAGCCACGAAATCAACTTCTGTAAGACTCAGAGCTTCGAAAAACGTGCAAGCCACGAAATCAACTTCTGTAAGACTCAGAGCCTCGAAAAACGTGCCCGGCACGGAATCACCTTCTGTAAGGCTCAGAGCCTCGACAAAACATATATTACTTCTCTAAAAATCATAGCTAACTCTTGCGTATATTTCGTATTCTCGTTCACTCGAATTCCATCTCTGTAATCACGGAAGCACGATTATCGTTAATAAGAGAAATATCTCTGTTCGCTCCCAAAAACTCGTAATTATTTATTATTGCAACTTCGGTACGAACAATAGGGTGGATAGATTTACATACAACAATTTTTATTTTTGGGTATTATAGGTAAACCCGAACCCGTACCCGAATTTTAAAATACCCAAAAGGTTTTTTTTGCAAAAATTGGTTTAATGAAGGGTTTTTTTGCAATTTGGCTACTTCGAGGGTTTTTTTGCACAAAACCCACTGACGGAGTTAACGGCTGCCACGTCATCGATACACGCGAGGGCTATATTGCGGGTGACTTTTGAGATGGCGGTATTGACTTGCATTTATTTGAGATGGAGGGTTTTCTTGCAAAAATTGGTTACTTCGAGGGTTTTTTTGCACAAAACCCTAATATTATCTACAAACCAAATATTGTGGAACAAGCAAAAACAAGAAAGAGGCTGCGCTAAGTAAACAAATACCAGTGGAAGACTCATAAGAACAACAAGATAACACATACAAAGAAAAAAAAAACATATCTCTCCATCTTCCTGCTTAACAACACACTTGAGAGATTCCTAAATCTAACACTTTTGTTACTGTTAATGGTGGATTCTACATCATTTTACCCACTATTTAGGTCCTCCACTTATATTTGCAAAAGGTACCTTGCTTGGGTAGCTCGATATATCGATGTCAATTAGCGACATGTCATACATTGTGGAAACCGAGTCTGAGGCATCTACCAGCAAGGAAGATTTCATGCTCTCAGGGCGTGCAGGATCACCAGAGGTTTTGGGTGTGCTTGTTTCTGAAGATTGACTAGAGACCGAAACACCATCTATCTTGTTTCCAAACATGTGTTTGTTCTTTCTGACAGCATCCATTTCCTGACCAGTTGGCACAAATGTTCGTGCTCGGTACTTCCTTGTCCCTTCCTCACCACCATCATTATGATTATAGAGCACATAATCGTGATATGTTGGGGCAAACTGCAAGAACCGCAAACCCATCATCATCATTGCACCAAAAGGACTTAGATTAGTCATTTCAATATATGTGTTATACAACGAATCGTTTACCTGGTGAACAGTATCATGGTAGAAATCATTTAGCATAAGAGCATGTGCCAGACTTCCTGAGAAACTGCGAGCTCCTCCAACATTGGCCTCTGCATATTCCTTGTACGGAAATGCATAGAAATGAGCAGCTGCAGCAATAAGCATTTCCACACATATTATAAAATTTTGGAAGAGCGCTGCTTCTTCTTCATCCCTTATAAATCCAGATTTAGCAAAAAGGAAAACTAGAACACCCTGTTACACAGGTACGCCAGACAGAAGGAATGTGTTAAATATTTGTGGAGAATAGCAAAAGGTAGAAGTTAATGCCAAAACTCGATAGCAAGCGAGTAAGACAAATTACCTGCCAATAGGTTAGAAAGACGACAGACTTTATAATCACAAATTTTGGGACTGGATTGAATGGCTGAAGCAGATCTTTGCATGCCACATAAAAGAGGACCAGCGCGTACAAAGCTACTGTGTATGATATTGTATAGATGATGGTAAGATAGAGATAGGATTGGTCAGGGCTGAAATTTCCATCCTTGTATTTCCCTTTTGCATAAAGCACAAGTGTGACAGCAACTAGGATTGGCTTTAGAATAACAAATTGCAAACAACCTTGCTTGCACCGTCGAATAAAACGCCTTCATCAAAAGATAATCGGGTATGAGCTAACAAATGTTAAGCTAAGACAGTGGCCATAAACCCCATAAATGAGATTCAAACAGAAATCATGATGATGATAATAATATATGTGGACAGAAAAACATCTAATGCTTCTGATAACCCACAGAGTGCATGCAACCAAATGATTGAAAAACAGTCATCTATAAATCCTGGTTTTATCAAGTATTTAAGAAGTTTACAGATGTAGTGAAAAATCGTAGGAGATATCAAAGAAATATGCAAATGCCACCAATATAAGAAGAGAGAATGTAGGTTCTATTTTGCAAACTAACCCGTCTAATGGTAGTGGAGGGAAGCAACATGTCATGAGATGCCACGATGGCTTCAGAGATCGACCAGTTAAACTTATAACTACTGAACCTGGGCCTCCAACCCATGCCAAACACAGCGATAGAAAATTATAAATCACCCATGCTTCATAACTGTAACAGAAAAAGATTACAAAGCCTTAACCATCAGGTTAAAAGTATTCTCTCAAGAGTCAATGAGAAGTTAGTATAGTAGGTCGAGTAAGTACATCCCATGTTACACTAGCATATATGAAAAATCAGAAAGACTTACACTTCACGGATAGAGTTAAAATATATAGAGCTCTTGGGCAAAACGAGAGCCAAGAATGACATCAAGGCATAGACCTGTCATGCCAATAACATGTTAGCTGGAGAGAATTCAACATGAAAATGGAGTTCACAGATCAGGATAGACAAACAGAAGAAAGCTACTACTTACTACTCACCGGGACCATGAAGACGATGCGCACAATATATCTCTGATAAATGGGTTCCGTATAGTTCAATAGGTGCTTGTAGATATGAAACAAAGCCAAAGCAATGGCTCCGACAGTGCATAGAAATGCTACGATAATGAGGTAAATGGGTAGCAAATCCGCCATTCTGCAAAAAGAATGGAGACAAAAGTAGACATTTCGTAAGTACGTTCTGATCAAACTTGTAACAAAGGAAATGCGAAAATGAGCTAAAGGTAAGAACCGAAAGATCTGGAGAAGAGCTAGTTCCCTCCTAAATTCTCCGGGAGGTGTCAAGATGCTGGTGGACTAAGGATTGAAGCTTAAAGAGGAGAACAAACCCTAAAGATCCCAATCGAATTTCACGATTCAAACCTCGATTAGCTTTCAGCAAGTGAATAAAAGGGGATTTTGGGAACGATCTGAAAGTAATTCAAACCAAATCACCAAGAGAGAGTAATTCAAACGAAATCAACCCTTGAAAGGGGAAAAAGACTCTTTCTTACACGCAATGAGAAAGCAACACAGAGAGAATCCCAGACACAGATCAAAATTGAAATCGGAAAAACCCTCCCACTGAAATCAACGGCTCCCCGGATTATTCTGATCGGGGGTTCTAAGCTTTTTCCTGATATGAAATTCAAAATTCCTCAGTGGATAAAGCAAAGCAGAGTCGAGAAGAAGAAGAAAACGCGGAGGTTAAGGAATATCTTTAATGTTTAATTAAATTATGATTATCTGAAAAATTAGCTAATACATGTAAATCCATTAATATCGTTTAATAGACCAATTTTCATATTATGGTCATTTTAACCATTAATTTTACATGTGGCAATTTTAAACATGAACAAAACGTTGATTAACCGTTTAAACTATGTGAATTCGTTGACCAGACCAAAATAAATATGACGTTATTAGTCATGACGTTATCAGTCATGACATTATCAGTCGTTAACAGAACCTCTAACACCGTTAACGGGAGTTAACGACTCTGTTAGTTTTCCCAAAATTACGTCGTTTTGATCATAATCGAAAAATGTCGTTTAATAGTCCAACTTTCGAATTGTGGTCATTTTAAATACCTACTTTACATGTGGTCATTTTAAACATGAACAAAACGTTGACCAACCGTTTGCCACATGAGAATTCGTTGATCAGGCCAAAACAAACATGTCGTTATTAGTCGTTAATAGAACCTCTAACCTCCGTTAGCACCGTTAATGATTATGTTAGTGCCCCAAACGACATCATTTTAGACTTAATCGAAACTTCAAATCTGGATTTATTCCCAAATCAAAAAATCAAATCCCTAATTTTAACCCTAAACGAAATCCCTAATTCTCTTCCAAAATCTTCAATTTTTCTTCCCAAATGCCATTAATTAGAAACAAATGAGTTATTTCTTACCAAATCACTTGAAGATTTGGGAAAAGGAATTAAAGATTTAGGAGAGAATTAGGAATTTCGTTTAGGGTTAGAATTAGGGTTTGATTATTTTTTTATTTGGAGATAAATCTTGATTTGAAGTTTCGATTGTTCCCAAAACGACGTTTGGATTTTTTTAAAGTGAGTTTAAGTGTTAAATCTATATTACGTGAAAACATTGCTGAATTTCGAACACCAAAGCTTACGGACCAACAAAGGACAAGATGCCTGGGCGCGGTTGATTTTCGACGTTTTTAAAATTTAACACTTAAACTAATTTTTAAAAAGTAATAGTGAAATTAACATGGTTTTAGTTAAAAAAAATTTTAAGTTTAAGTGTTAAATTTGTTTTAAATTATAGTTAAAATCATTATTAATTTTTAAAAATGAGTTTAAGTGTTAAATCTATATTACGTGGAAACATTGCCAACTTCGAACAGCAAAGCTTACGGACCAACTAAGAACAGGATGCCTAGGCGCGGTTAGTTTTCGACGTTTTTAAAATTGAACACTTAAATTAAATTTTAAAAAGTAATAGTGAAATTAACGTGGTTTTAGTTAAAAAAATTTAATTATTTTTTATTAAAGTTTAAGTGTTAAATTTGTTATAAATTTTAGCTAAAATCATTATTAATATTTAAAAATGAGTTTAAGTGTTAAATCTATATTACGTGAAAATCTGCCGAACTTCGAACACCAAAGCTTACGGACGAACTAAGGACAGGATGCCTAGGCGCAGTTAGTTTTCGACGTTTTTAAAATTGAACACTTAAACTAATTTTTAAAAGTTATAGTGAAATTAATATAGTTTTAGTTAAAAATTATTAATATTTTTTAAAAGTTTGAGTGTTTAAATTGTTTTAAATTTTAGTAAAATCATTATTATTTTTAAGAAATCAAAATTATTATGATTTATTATTAAGAAAGAAAAAAGGTAAGAAAGAAAACATACCTGGTGATTGTGAAATCCTTAGGAGTCGTCATCGTGGTTGTTCTAAAACTTCTTCACATAGCACCAATTCTCAAGACAAACGACGACTAATGCGAACAGCGAACCTCTCTTGGCTATATTCCTCGTAGTCTGCGGTGAAAGCTGCATCTCTTCCGGGATTCGAAGATCTTTATGCACGCCAGGGCAATCCTGCGGATATATCATAAAGGAAAAAAGTAAGACTTTGTAGTGACAGATTCATGGAGATCAAATCCAAACAAGCAAACAACAGAAATCGGATTAAGGAGAGCTCTTAACCGCTGTGGAGATCGGTCGAAGAATGAACAACCTCAGGTTTCTCCGGCGAATGAGATAGTTATTCGTTTTTGGTCCTCTTTTGTGTTACCACGCCGATCAATCTAACAACTCTTAAGGATCATGTTGCAGAGATCATCATCATCATCGGGCTTTGACTTCTTCAATGTCCACTAGTTGGATCATCATAAGAAGAAGAAGAAGAAGAGAGAGTTATGATTTTTGTCTCTCAAGGAAGAAATAGAAGAAGCAAAGTGTTAATTAGGTCAATGTTGTTATATATTCAATAGAGCCGTTGGATGCAGTTATGTTTCCTTTTTTTAATACAAATAGAAAAAGGAAATTGCTTTTCTTTCTTTCAATGGGCTTTATTTCCTTTTCTTTTTTATTTCGATGGTTTTTTTTTTTGGTTTCATCAATATAATGATACGATGGAGATATTTATTCTCTGCTGATGGTCTATTTTGTTTTTTTGTATAAGGTATGCAGAGAAGAAGCAAAAAGGAAAATACTTTTTTGGTGATTAAAAATGCAGATAGATATGATGTTGGTTCCTCCAAAAATGCATAACCAGTTTATAAAGCATAGCCCAGCAGAGATTCTGTGAATTTTGATTGATACAAATTTCTCTTCTTGCACAATGAAACGATATTATTATGTTATGTCACAAAGCTTCAAACATATTGTATCAAAAACGTTACAACATAAATACACAAGTGAACATAACGCCGTTTGAAACCAAAACTAGTGGTTTCTTCTTCTACTTTACAGTGTGTTTGAATCCAAGTATTTGTTTTCTATCTTCCACCAGATAATTCTATGGCATCTTCATTATTAATGGAATCAAATCTCCTCTGCAACCTCTGAAACTCTTCTTGTCTCGTCACTTCAAGATTCTGCCATTCTTCCCATCTCTCTGCAAGCCCTTCTCCTCCTAATAATCCATGTTCATATCTTGTTCTCTAGAATTAATAATCGATGACATAATGAAAAACGAAAACAGAGCAAGAACCCAAGTCAAAGACCTTTTACCAAAAAAAAAACCCAAGTCAAAGACTTGTCTAATGGTCATCATAGTTGAATGCTAGCTCCAATATCTGCTCATATTCATCCGCAAACTGAACATGGATCCCTTCTTTCAAATTGTTCATCAAAGTGATCACTTCTTTTTGTTTTGTTTATGTGAGTAAATCTGCTGAGTTTAATAAAGGTGAAGAATCAACTCGTTGCTATAGAAAATCTTTTTATTATATAGAAATGTATGTACATGTCATTCCATACAGAAAATTTAGAACAAAAAAAAAAAGCTTGGTGTAATGTTTGTTAGGAACATATGATCAAGCCTTCAGTTCCCACAATCCATTCTAAATTGTACAACTTATTACCATATATTCATTCTGACTAATGAGAAACTAAAATGTATAAGTTTGCCAAAGTGAGAGATGCTTCCTGATGCATCTATACCTTGAGTATGTTTGTACAGAGAGACAAGACGGCAGATGGAGGATTTCTATAAAACTCTAATGGTTGATTGATCTAATTAACATCAGTCCAAATACTTGCCTTAAGCATAGCGGTTGAAGGGAGAGAGATGTACCAGGAGGAATTTTCATGACCAGCATTGTCGGCTCTACTACCTTTGTGTTAAAACAGTAGTTGGTCTCGGAGTTAAAGCAGAGCTTTCTTCATGGGAAAGGTAAGTTGAGTATTGTTTGTGCAGTCTACTTGGTAGATAGATATTAGTAGCAAGATGTGGTAGAAGCAGCAGTGATATAGTATGTCTTTGCTTTACTCTTAAGCTTGGGTCCTTACCTTATGATCCCTGATGCATAACTTAGTACTCAACCGCTTTGTCAAGGGAGGATTCTTATTTTAAGAAGTTAAGAACAAATTAGCTAGCTGCAGAAATCGGGAAAGCTCATTGATCTTAGAGAAATTTTGTATATGTTGGTAGAGACTAGTTTTTATGTAACACTCTATTTAATTAGGAACAAAGGAACAGATTCAAATGAAAATTTAAAATGTCATATTGAAAATGAGGATGTTGAGTCGTCTTCACTTAATAGAAGGAAAAACGACCTAACTTTATATTTAGAGATTGGTTTCATGCTTTTACACTTGTACTTATTATCAAACTATAAAAGACACATCTCTTTTTTTTCATCCTTTTTTTACAGTCTTAATTGTTTTATTTTAGTTCTCACACACTATAATACAATATTTTCTTCATGTTTTGGTACATTTTCCCGTCATTCTCTTAACTTGTTAATAATGACGATCATAATTGGAAGAAAACCTTGCCTCGAGATATCTAACCACGTTCACATCCAGCTGAAACGCTTTAGCTAAAATCTCCGGCGTAATCAAAGGCTTCGATCCAAAAACCGCGTCTGCGATTGTTATCGTACCTGGATTTTGGCTACCAAGACCAGCAAACGCAACTGCGTTCGTCCTCCCAACGTTCACTTGAAAATGTATCATCCCTATGGGAAACACAAATACGTCTCCCGGGTAAAGAACCTTTGAGAACAATCTGTTGTTGTCTTGGTTCGATGTCACAAACCCGACTAAGAGCGTTCCTTCGACAACCACGAGGATCTCGGTGGCTCGTGGGTGCGTGTGTGGTGGGTTTTGACCTCCCGGGGCAAAGTCAATTCGGACAAGAGACACACCGAGTGTGTTGAGTCCAGGGATTTTGTCAACGTTAGCGTTTGTAACGTTGGAGCCAACGCGGTTTATAGTGTTTCCGGCAATGTTTAGTCCAGAAGTAAAAAAGTCTTCAGCTTTCACGTATTTTGGGTCTTTGCAGAATTTTCCATTCACGAAAACTGAAAAATAGATTAAAATCGTACACTGTATTAAGTGTAGAGTTATTGATGTTATGTAAAATAAACGAACACTTCATTTTCTAGTTAGATAATTTCTAACTAATGTTAAAGAGTAAATAGTTTCTTATAATTAGTACGATATTAAGGAACCATATTAAGGAGAGATTACCGCCATTAGCGTCATCGACGGCAACACAAAAGTCTTGAAGAGGACTTGGGTCATAACAAGATACAAATGAAGATGCTAAAGCCAACAAGATGGCTTTCGCTGCAAGGAAGCGAAGAAAGCCTTCCATTTATTATTATTTTCCTTCTTGTATTTACTATTTCCTATGTGTGTATTTTTTTCTTTTCTTTATATCTCTAGCTTTGTGGTAAGGATTTGAGAAATATTGCACGCTAATGATGCACTATATATAGCACAATAAATCATCGTAGTTATACTTTTTTTTTTTTTGATAATGGGAGTTTTATTAAACTAAGAGTCGTACGAAATTTTAGTGGTTGCATCTCATTGGTGAATTGAATCTACTATTTTGATTTAAACGACTAACGAATGAACAAAACAAAGAATTGATAATTATTTTTTATCACTTGAGATTTGAGAATACTAAAAAACTATAGATTTTGCGTGCATATTTATATTTATACAGTAAAATATATGATTATAAAAAAGGCAATTTTCTTATATAGTTCAATAATTAAGTGTGGTATAAATCTAGAATTAGTAGCTCGTCTTTTGCCTCAATGAAAAAACTAATATTTTTTCCTCCAACAATGGAAAAAACTGATGTGATGCTGATGACATTCACGAATTGGAGTTTCAAAAAAGGAGGCGATCGAGAGGGTAAATGTTTGACATATTGCTATTTTTTGTTTGAGTGCTCTATCCACATTTCTCACAAGTCAATAAAAATTATCTAAATGTTAAGTTGAGCTATAACACTAACTATTGGATTACAGGCCACCTTCATATATATTTGAATTTTCAATCTTTGTTATAAAAAAAAAACAATTGCGTTTTAATTCTGAAATTAGTTCAAAATACACGGAATTTATAAGTGATGTCTACGTATACATCATGAGGAGAGTGGCCAAAAAAGATTCTTGGTAAGTAGAAAGATGGAAGATAAACATACAAGTGCATAGAGCCACTTACTCTAAGTGCCCTAACCACTATAATACGGTCATTCTTATTCAATTACAGTTTGTGCATATTTATTTGACAATAAATAAAATCACGTGCATTACAAGTTGTCAATTATAAATTGGGTAAACACTTTCACTTATAATTATCTCAAATATTATTATTTTTGGAAGAAATTCCTTTGCAATAATCTACGAGGTTGTTTCCATTTCTTTTGCTGTCTTTTTTCTCAAGGAGGCTGCTCTCGATTTCGGTTCAATATAAACTTAAAAAATAATGATCATTTTACGTGAGATGGGCTTTGATGGGCTCAATCAGAATAAAGTTACCGGGCTTTTACAAACCTGAAAACTAGAGTGTGTGAGAGCCGAGAAAGAAGAAGCATCCACATTTTGAATTTGCTCCGTCGCCGTCTATAAAGCTTCTTCTCCGAGTCGCCGTCTAGGCTTTAGATCGCAGTTATGACCGCACCAGTTCTTGTTCTCAGTGAGTTTTAAGATCTCCTTTCATTGAATCTGTATTGGGTTTTTTTTATCTCTTAATTTTGTGTTCTATATTGTTAATGTTATTGCTTTGTGAAATGTTCAGAGGATTCATTGAAGCGTGAATCTGGAACAAAGGTTCACCATGCTAATATTCAGGCTTCCAAGGTAATAAAGTCTTCTACTTTTTATCTTTCAGTTGTTGCTTCTCTCTGTTTGCTTTCTCTGCTATGCATCATGGTTTCACTGGGTTCAATTTTACAGTCTGTGTCTGATATCCTACGCACCACATTGGGTCCTAGCTCTATGTTAAAGATGATTCTTGATGCTGGTGGAGGTGGGTTCCTGACTAGTCTTTGTATCTCCTTATTAGTGTTTTTTCTCTTCTCTATAGATCTTTAAATGAACGAGGATTAGGTTCGGGTTTATGCCTTTTGAAAAATTTATTCTTCACTGATTTGTATACTCTGTCTTTGAGTTTTATGAGTTTTTCTAAACTCTTGGTTTGTTGCTATTTTCAGGGATTGTTGTTACTAATGATGGAAATGCTATTTTGCGTGAAATTGATGTTGCTCACCCTGCAGCTAAGGTTTTACTTCTTCTCTTTCTCGCACGTCCTTGTCGCCTTCTCACTGTTCTTTTGCTGATATTTTATTTTTCTCAGTCGATGATTGAGTTGAGTCGCACACAGGACGAAGAAGTCGGTGATGGGACTACATCTGTTATTGTTCTTGGTATGTACATTGGCATCTGATGATTCTTTTGTTGAAATCATTGCCTGCCACGAGGTTTGCTGTGATGTTTTATTGTGGGTTTGACACTAAGTGATACGATTCAAATGCATGTGTTCTGAACGCAACATGTTTTTTCCTTCTGCCTTTACTCTCACTGATTTCTTTTCTTTTCTCAACAGCTGGTGAACTGTTACATGTTGCTGAATCATTTCTTGAGAAGAGTTACCATTCCACAGTCATTTGCCAAGGTATACTTGCGTATGATTGTTACCATTCCACAGTGTTGTATTTTTTACTGTTTTCACTTGAACAATGTTTTTTTCTCTGCAGCTTATTATAAGGCTCTCGAGGATGCCATGGCTGTTCTTGAATAGATTGCCATGCCAATCAATGTCAATGACCGCAAGTCCTCTTTGACCTCTGTTTTTGAATTTTCTTACCTGATATTGGGCTCATGTTTGCTGATTTATTTTGCAGGTGCAACAGTACTAGGATTAGTCAAGAGCTGCATAGCAACAAAATTCACTAGCAAATTTGGAGATCTTATTGCTGTGAGTATTTTAATTACTGAAGATATTTGCTTTTGCGCCACAGGGCTGGCTTTTAACATATAGAGTTTTTTAGTGCATTACATCATAAACCATTGTAAACTTGTAAGACAAAACAAATTCCGACATCTGCACATTTAGAAGCTACATATTTATTAAGTTCTCTCTAGTGACACTTTATATAGCTTGTTTTACCTGCTGTCTGAATGGATTGCCATAAAGTATTTCGCTCACGTTCTTACACAACTTTATGTGGCTCTTTTAGGATTTGGCTATTGATGCCACCACTACTATTGGTGTTGATCTTGGACAAGGATTGAGGGAGGTGGATATTAAAAAGTACATTAAGGTTGAGAAGGTTCCTGGTGGGCAGTTGGAGGACTCCAAGGTTCTCAAAGGAGTCATGTTTAACAAAGACGTAGTTGCTCCAGGTAAAATGAAGAGAAAGATTGTCAACCCGCAGATTATTCTTCTTGACTGCCCCCTGGAGTACAAGAAAGGTGAAAACCAAACCAATGCCGAGTTGGTTAGAGAAGAGGACTGGGAAGTGCTGTTGAAATTGGAAGAGGAGTACATCGAGAACATCTGCCTGCAAATACTAAAGTTCAAGCCCGATTTAGTAATTACAGAGAAGGGGCTTAGTGACTTGGCCTGTCACTATTTCAGTAAAGCTGGGGTTAGTGCAATCAGAAGGTTGAGAAAAACGGACAACAACAGAATTGCAAAGGCTTGTGGAGCTGTGATTGTCAATAGGCCTGATGAACTTCAAGAGTCTGATATTGGTACCAATGTTGGCTTGTTTGAGGTCAAGAAAATAGGAGATGATTTCTTTGCCTTTATTGTTGATTGCAAAGAACCCAAAGCATGTACCGTACTCTTAAGAGGACCAAGTAAAGATCTCCTCAACGAAGTGGAAAGAAATCTTCAGGTTTGGGAATAATATTACTAAATGTGAGTTATTACTCAAGCTAGTCACTATCATAATACCTGATGCATTCCTTCCTGCAGGATGCAATGTCTGTTTCAAGAAACATCATCAAGAACCCAAAGCTTGTTCCTGGCGGTGGAGCCACAGAACTAACTGTTTCTGCCACTTTAAAACAGAAAAGTGCAACAATTGAAGGAATCGAAAAGGTTTGTTATGGTTTTTACCGCTTTGCCCATAGTTGTGATCTTGTCAAAGTTGAATGGGGGCTTTAATTTTGAATGTTATTGAAACAGTGGCCTTATGAAGCAGCTGCTATAGCTTTTGAGGTCATTCCACGTACTCTAGCTCAGAACTGTGGAGTTAACGTGATCAGAACTATGACAACATTGCAAGGAAAAGTAAGTTTACGTCTACCATTTTTCCCACGTCTGTACATGTTTCAGATACCTAATCTTTCTCTCATGGATTCGGTTTTTTTTGGTGGTACTATTAGCATGCAAATGGTGAGAATGCTTGGACTGGAATCGACGGGGTTACTGGTGCAATAGCTGACATGAAAGAGAAAAAGGTAAGAATAAAAAAAAGCTTTGTTCTCTGGTGAATCTATGTTTCTCTTGAGACTCAACATTTTCAACTTTTGTGATTAGATATGGGATGCGTACAATGTGAAGTCGCAAACGTTTAAGACAGCGATATTAACTTTCATAATCTGAATGTTAATTCTCATTAATGAATCATAGTAGCTACATTGAGTATTTATATGTACATGTGTATATGGAATTAAACTAAGCTAAAGGAGACTTAGTAAAACTCTATATACTTAGATATGCTAATAAGCGATTGAAGCTGCGTGTATGCTTCTCAGGATTGATGATATAGTGAGTGGTATCAAGAAGAAGCAAGCTCCTGGAGCTGGACCGACAAAGCCTACCATTGAGACAGAAGGAGATGCAGAGAACGAGCAAATACTTCCCGACTAGAAATATTGGTCTCACCAACATAATCTTCTCTCTTTTTTTTTTTTTTTTTTTGGTTTGTTGCTATTTTAGTATAGTAATGTTTGTGAAACTTGAAGCTCCCTTCATATCTTAAGATTTTGCATTTTGACTTGGCGAGTAGAGTAGATTAGAGATCTTGAGTGATAAATCTTTTGTTTATCTTTTTTAAGTAGCATTATAAGACGCTGGTAGGAACAGAGGGTTGTGGTTCAAATAGCTTTGGTTTATATGATTCACGGTTATTTAAGCCTAAACCGGATTGCTTGTTTGGTTTTGTTCCCCCTGCGTTTGATACAGCAAAACAGATAATTTTTTAACGGAAAACTAAAGTACCAAGATACAAAGAGCCCTAATGATTTTTTCTAACGAAATTAAAACTTTTTTACTATTCTGATGTAAATTTTACAATATTTTAACATCAGAGTTTGAAACCATCAAAACTTTCAAATATCTTACATTGAGTTTGGTAGGTAGACATTGAGCAAAGAGAAAACAGTAATAATGAGAACATGTAAATAGTAGTAATCAAGAATGTGATTTTCAAAAACTTTATTTCCATGGAATTTCATTGATAATACCTAACCTGAATCAACAAGTTGGTCTTATTGAACTATTCGTTCCCACGAAACAAAAGAAGTACGAAAGAATCAAAGAATACCCAAAAAAAAAAAAAAAAAAATACAGAAACAGGGAAAAAAACACAAATCAACAGAGACTTGTGATTTCAAGCATTTCTCTTCTCAACGTCATGGTGGTCGTCCTCTGGAAGCATATACCTTTTCCAGAACCAATGTGGCTTCCACACACTCTCTCTCATGTCATCAATGGCGATTCCTTTTGTCTCTGGTATGAAGAAAAACGCAAACAGTCCCATCACAATGATCCAAGCGCTGAAGAAGAAGAATATTCCAGATCTCATCCCGCAAAGCATCGATAGGAAGGCTTGAGCGATTACGAAAGTGAAGAACATGTTGCACGAGACTGCAACAGCGAATCCTGCGCTACGGGTTTCTAGAGGAAACGTCTCGCTAGGAATTAGCCATCCTAAGGGTCCCCATGACCATGCAAAGCCCATCACGTAAACGCACACAAAGATCACCACTACTAGGGCTTGTGGCCTCCCGAGTGTTCCCGTTATACCCAAGTCCTTTGCTAGGATGATTCCAATGATCAACTGTTTGAAGAGATTTGTTAGTGTTAGAAGATTACTTCTGGGACAAGAAACCTACTTTTCAAATTACTTGACATATAAGAAACAAAGAGATGAGTGATATTTAAGGACCTGGCAGATGAGCATGTGAACGGAAGATTGGAGAAGAAGGAATCTCCTGCCGGTTTTGTCAACGAGGTAAATCCCAACGAATGTGGCGAGAACATTGATTGTTCCGGTGATAACCGCAGAGAGAAGAGCTGCGTCGCTTCCGAATCCAACAGTTTGGAATAAAACCGGTGCATAGAACATAATCGCATTGATTCCGGTAAATTGTTGGAAAAGCTGGAGAAGCATTCCGATGATGAACGGTGGGCGACTAGCAGGCTTCAACAGTTTCCTGTAAGGGTCCTTGACTTGACTCGCGATGTCGCAGGCATGGACGATAGACTCATACTCGTCATTGATATCATCAACTCCTCTGATCTTCCTTAGGGCTTCTTTTCCTTCTTCATTCTTGTTGCGCTCGATGAGGCTTGTGGGCGTCTCAATGATAAGTAGTGAACCGAAGAGAAGGATAACAGCGGGAATTCCGGCTCCACCGAGAGCAATTCGCCATCCGTAAGGGTGGACCGTGGCAGTGAAGTAGTTGACAATGTTGGCAATTAGGATTCCGATTGTAACCATGAGTTGGAATACAATGTTGAGACCTCCTCGGAGCTGTGCTGGAGCAATCTCAGACAGGAAAAGCGGCACTGCCTGATTGCCAAATCCGACACCAAAGCCAAGGAAGAGTCTTCCAATGATCAACATGACGAGGTTAACGGCTCCTGCAGTGAGACCGACACCAATCAAGAAGAAGATAGAAGCAAACTGCATAGTCGGCCTGCGTCCAAGTTTAGAACAGGTGGCGGAAGCGAAGAAGCTGGCCACGAGGGCAGCTAGGTAAAGGGACGAGGTGAATAGTTGCAAGAACTGGTTATCGTACTTGCAGTAGTTGTTCTCGTGTACGTGCTTCTTCCTCTCCCACACAGCCGGGAAAAATTCCTTCAGGAAATCGTCCATCGCACTTACTCCACCTTTAGTCACAGATCATTAACATTAGCTAAAAGCAAACCAAGAACAGTTAACTTGAGATACAAGTTATACTTATTTTGTTTATTGATATGCAAGTAAGTGAAATTAGGTACAGAGAAAGAGAATAAACCGGAAATTCCTATGTCGTAACCGAAGATCAAACCGCCGACAGCGGCAATCATAACGCAGATGAAGACATAGACAGTCATCTTGGCCTCAAAGGCCGGAGCATTAGCATTAGAAACAACAACAGCCATGTTGAACTAAATCTCGAGCAGACACCACCACGCAAACTCAGTATATATGTGAAATATATAAGTGTTTGTATATGTGTGTGTGAGTGTGTGTCTGTGTAAGCTAAAGATGAAACATGAAGGAAGCTGAAGGAGACAGAGACCCTGCTTGAAATGACAGACCCTGTTGGATAAGAAAATGAAGGAGATCACGTATTTATAAGTGATGAAAGACATGACAGAGACACATGACCAAACTGTGAGATTCAGACTTGTCTAAAAATGGGATTGTGTTTCGAAATAGAAAGGGCGAGATATACGGATTTTTGTATGGTCTGTGAATAGTTTTTGGATCTCAAATCTTTTTCTTTTTCTATTTCACTCTCCTAATAATTTTGGGTTAAACAGTCAAATCTTTCTGTACCAAGTACCAACACATCTGGCTCAAGGGTATTTAACCCGGTTAACCAAACCGATTCAACTAAAAACTTATAGCCAAGTTTTAATTTAGTTTAATTACTTAAAATATGCATTTCAGAAAATGATTCAATCATATCACATCTTTTTTTATTCTCTATGAAATTTAATATTTATTTGCCTTTCTTTTAACATTTTTTTTTCCTTTCTTAATCCAGACATGGTCGGATTTACCCAATTACATATGTAAAATCAAGACCAAGCTAAAATATAACTGAACTAAAGCAAAGCAGACTATAATTCCTTTAAAGTTGATTGTTCCATTACCTTAATCTATTTGGATATGTAGTTTTGGGTTTTGGTCCTTTTGGGTATAATCATAGAGAGATTATCATTTAGTTAATCCAAGGGTGGATATTTTGCTGTAATTAATCAATGTATCTTTATATACTCAGCGTTCGGACAGAGATAGTCGTCTCGTGGTAGGCCCGAATAATCCGCAACGAAACAGAATTGGGAATGTTTTGCCTTTTTATTACACAGGGAAAACATTGTAAAAAAGTTTCATTAATGTAGCACCTTTATTACCTTTACTATTCAATAAATATGTAGCAAGAAAACAAAAAAGAATACAATTTGGGATAAACATTTAGGAAAAACAAATTTTGAATAGGCTTTTTATTGATCACACGATTATACCATCATCACAAACCTTTATCAGAAGCACCAAGCTCCTTGTACATGTTTGTTATTGCTTCTGCGAAATATTCCTTTGCTTGTGGTCTCTTAATCTGCAATATTCAATCAAATCCTTTTGCCTCAATCCATATTCTCATAATTGGTTTCCTAATTATCCCATATCCAATCCAGATATGCTTTTACAAGATTTTCTACGAGAAACAAAATGTTCTTTACTAAACCACACTAATTATAGGAGTGGAACTAGGGGTTTTCAATTTGAACAAATCGATCTGAACTAAAACCATGTCGAACAAACCTTTCCAAAAGCTATTATAGAATTTATCTTTGAAACCTAGTTTGAATGAAGCATATTCATATAAGGATTTTACCTTGAATGTCGGAGTCAACAAGCCATTTTCCAGAGTAAATGGTTCCAGCACCAATGTCACAGCCTTTGCAAACTCAAAGCCTCTCAACTGCAGCAAATATTTTTATTATCCAAATCAATGATCGTGTTTTTGAGAATAGTAATTAACTGATGAAATAAACAGATAAAGAAAAATGTTTTCTGAGATGTATTGCCTGAGCTTCTCTTCCAACAGTGTCCATGTCAGATAGTACTGCTGCTTTCACTCTCGGGTTATTGCACAATTCTCTCAGATCTCCTCCATACTACATTCAGCAAAGTGGTAGAAAGTTACTACTTTTCTAATGTTACATTTAGAGAATTTTGTGAAGGAAGTTATGCCACCTTAATGCCTTCTGAAGCAGCCCAGCTTTTCAGCACATCTGGATCAACCGATACAACAGCTACCAATGATGAATTAAAGCTATCACCTGAAAAATGGTAACAGGTAAGATGGGGAAAGGATAAACCATATACTAAACAAAAAGATTTACTAAATTTATTTACTATACCATATATAAAGCACTGGCCCACAAATTTGCATTTAGCATAAACGTTTTCAATTTTCTCTGGAGCTATATACTCGCCCTGCGCCAGTTTGAAGATGTTCTTCTTCCTATTCAAAGAATGAGGAAATTTTACTCAGATGATTCTCAATTCAACAGATACCAACAAGTCCCCAGAAATGTAACCCAAGACTAGAGCTTTGCACTCCCTCGACTTTTGCAGATATTATTCCTTAGTGTTTGTATCATCAGTAAGAAAAGGCTTATTCTTTGTGAGCCAAGAGATTTGATAACAATCAAGTGATTTTGGGAAAACCTGTCAATAATTTTGAGACGTCCTCCCGGCAGCCACAGACCTATATCTCCAGTGTGAAGCCATCCATCTTCATCAATCACCTCTTTCCTGAAAATTATATATTTTACTGAAATGATTAAATTTTTCGTACACTTTGGTAAGGGCAAGAGGAATTTCCAATGTAGTAGGTGTTCATACGTTTGAACTTCATCTTTGTAATAGCCTCTAAAAATTATAGGACCCCTAACACATATTTCGCCACGGGGATGGGGCTGATCCACTGATGTATAGTTCATTTCCGGGACATCCACAAGCTTTACTTCTGAAAAAGGAATGCATATTAAATCCTAAAGCAATTTAAATTGGATATTTGGTTCCAAATTACTCTACTTATCATATCGCAGAGTCAGTATAAAGCTCACCACAAGCTGGATTAGGAGAGCCAACATGTCCAGTGAGGTTATCACCCTCGTCCATTCCACTTATAACACAAGATGTTTCAGTCATTCCATATCCCTCTGTTACCCTTCCTCCAAAGCATCTGGAGTAGTCATATGCCAAAGATTAAATCGAGAGATAAAAGAAAATCAAAGCTAATGTCAAACAAAGTTATGTGAAACCAAAGCTACTGTAATTATGCATGAGCTAGGGAGAGAGAGAGAGAGGGATTGGTGGGGACTGAGAAGTGTCCATTCTTGAGGATGAAGTTTATTGTATAGTATGACAACACAATATTTTAAATGCAGTAAACTTACATTTTCAAAAATTCCATCACTTCAGGAGACAGAGGTGAAGCACCAGACGTCATAAAACGAACCCGCCCTCCAAGTCTGTCCTTTATCTTATTAAATACCAACCTGTCCCATATGGGAGAAGCACTCTTTCCTGAATCAACAGTACCCATACAAAGTAAATCAAGCCCAAAACTGTATAAAGGCAAACTTTTTATCATCTCTTAGAACTCAACAGTAATCAAAGTCCCTAGCTGTGTCAGAAAAAACAAAATAAAGCTACAGAATTGCACAGATTGCTTTTAGTGTAAATAAGTTTGACAGGACCTACCATTCAAGAGAGCCTGCTTCTTTGCATTATAGGCAGCATTGAAGAGTCTCTCTTTCAGCCCACCAGAGGTTTTTACTGCGTTAATGATACTGGGAAACAACAATTTTACATTAATTCAGTGAATCCTCAAAAGCAGCAGAGAGCGCATATCAACAAACCAAAGCCATTATATTACCCAGCATATATTCTATTGTATAATCGAGGGACACTGCTGAACACAGTAGGTCTCAGAGCAGCCAAATCATCCAGTAGTTTCATATTGTCCTGCAGAAAATTTTGCAAGCGTTTCGTCCAATTAAATTAATAGAAAGGGGTTTGAAAGTGGGGGAAGAGTATAAGCAAAGACCACATCACAGGTGCATAGGTCTATCATGGTTCAGTTTCTAACCCCTTGATAGAATCCAACAGCAACTCCAAAGTACACTGTTAGGATCTGATTAGCTCGTTCGTAAATGTGTGCCAGTGGAAGATACGAAATGTAACTGAAAAGTATAAGAAATTATGACAAAATTAGTTACTAATAGTCTACCTGAAACAAAGACCACTTAAGAATGGAAATTTTTAAGAATTAAGATACATGTAGCGATAGATACAAAGAAGAACATTGAAAACGTTTCAACTATCAAAAGAAAGAAGTAAAGCACTTACACATCTGACGAGAAAAATTTCACACTAAAGCTGGAGCCAGCAACATTCGCAATCAAGTTTGCATGAGTTAATACGACTCCCTTTAACATATTTCATCCAGAAGAAGTGCAGGCCAGGGAGGAATGAGACATACAGGATCAAATAAACAGTAAGTTAGATGCTATAGTCAGGGTAAATATGAAATAAAGAACAGTATTATCCTAAATTTGAAGATAAAATTTCAAGTAAGCAAAACCTTGGGTGTCCCAGTTGTTCCGCTTGTATAGCATATGGTTGCAACATCATCGGGTTTTGGTGGAAAAAACCGCTGAGGGTTACTACGACCCTGAAACAAATTTGTTTGGTCAGAAAACAAGGAAACCAACATGTACCACAACTGTTCTGCTATCAGCGAGAAAAATACTGGGTGGCTATATTATCTCAATGAGAAAACTATTATGGATATATGGGACATGTAGAGTAGTCCTGATATAAAATGATTTCGAGTGATACGTAAAAGTGTAATGATGTGGAAGTACACTTGTGCATATATGACTACTATGTACCCAGTGTTGTATATATGTTGATGAAACCCGGGTTGGTAATAAACAGATATGACTCATAATAGCACTGGTAAGAACTTGCAATATCTTAAATGATAAAATGTCCTTAATCCTGCTTATCTTTAGGAAACGGATATTGAATGACAAAATCATACAAGTACCTGATTCAGTAACACCGAATATGATACAACTTTCACTCCTGTTGATGAGGGAAGAGAGGGTAAAGATTCATTCAACCCTCCAACAACCTACTTGGTCATGAGAAGGATCACGAAAAGAGAGAAGAAAAAATTAATTTGGAAACTGTAGTCACAATACTCAAAAGAATAATAAAATTTGAGGTTTCTTCATACCACCACCAGGCGTACACTTGGCATCTCAGACAAACAGCTAAGTAACTGAAATCTCCAGCAGTAACCCAAACAGGAAAGCAAGCAAAAAAGAAGTCAGAAAACGATCATTTAAGTTCGAGCAATTAGAGGAAAACAGTCAGCAACATACACATCATTTGAGTAAGGGCTAAAAATGTTCTTTTTTTTAATCTCACTATCATCCAAGTAAGCATTTCGAAAAAAGAGAAGGAAATTAAAGCAGCAGATTGATGAACTTACAGAGTTTAAAGTCTCTGCCACACAAAATATGGCTTGCACAGTTGCATGATTGACAATAAACTTCACAGCATCAGGACCTTGAGAAAATAAAAAGAACACAATTAGAACATCCCTAAGAATTGTACAATGGAATTACTACGCCGAAGCAACCAGATACTTACCAAGAGTATCATACAAAGGAACAGACACATAAGAATAAGAAGAACAAGCATGATCAACGATGAGCCACTCGGGGCGGTTGATAAAGTAAATTCCAACAGATGATCCCTGGTAGAAGAAAAACAGAGACTTGAGTCAAGCTGCAAAATTCAAGATCAATCAGGAAGGAGAGTAAGAATCCAATAATTTACCATGGGGATTCCGTGATGAACTAAACCCGAACCTAAAGCAGTTCTTGCTGTACCAGCTTCTCCATATGTCATCCATTTGTAGCTAAAAAGAAGGATTAAACCAGAGTCACAGAAGAAAAATTAGCTTCAAAAAGAGTACTTTCTTGCAGAAAGCCAAAAAAAGAAAGCATATAAACATAAATTTAGTAAGTTAGCAGCTCACTCTCCAACAGTTCCGTCGACACGAACACGAGTTCCTAAATACTTGTAATCCCGAAAATCATGAACAGCATGCCTACATAGACCAAGACCAGTAGCAATCAGAATAGAAGATGATGCAGCTTAAGAAGAAGAAGGATTCCGATTCATACTCAAAATTGTCATGGAGAGTAGCGATGTCAGGATGATCTGGGAATCTGCTAACGAGCTTGAACGGAGACTTTGCAGATCTGAAAAATTGAATTCAAAACATAAACGAAAAAGTTGAGAATGAATAGAGAAGAAGAGGAAGCGTAAAGAACCTGTAGACGTTCCAATTGCCAGTATTCAATTTCTCGGGGAGAACAACACTGTAGCCATTATCTGATTGCGATCATCAGGATACAAGTAATCAGCAGCGAGAGGAAGCTACTAGTAAATCAGACAGAGAGAGATGAGGAAATACGGACCAAGACAGAACTCGCCGGCGGTGGGATTGGAGCGGAGGAGAGGGGAAGAGCGAGAAGAGGTGACGAGATGAGAGTGGATAGCGTTGATGCGGCGGCGTGCGGCGGCGGAGGAAGAAGAAGAATCCATAATAATAATTAACCGATTCGGAATCAGAGAGAAGAGAATGATCCGAAAGAAAGATAAAAAAGGAGGCACGCTTTTCTAACTCTTTTGATCATGTCGCTATCCGTTGATTTCGTGTTTTTAAGTTTTCGTCAAATTTTATTGTGAAAAAAAAATACACTAACTAAAGTAACTAACACTTATGATAAAAACAATAATATTTTCACAAATCAGAACTTCTAATAATGAATCAAATAGATTTCAGCAGAAAAACGAATGATATATTAGTAGTTAGAAGCTGTAAGAAATAACTCTAAGAGTTAACCGTACAAAAAGATTACTTGTAAAAAAAAATATATGATATATATATACAAAATGGTACAATTTTCAGCGAAAAAAATAAAAGATAAAAAGTTAATGGTATACAAAAAGTTGAGAATACCGCTTTCTATAATATAATATATTTGGTTACAATTTATTTTGGTATGGATATATATTTTTTTCTTCTTTTGATCTTGATCACACATATCTTATTTTCAAGTTCGATTTGTCTCATAAATTCATAAATCATAGGTTTAGAAGAAAAAAAAAATCATAGGTTTAGCATTTTTATGCCCAAAACTCTATATTTCTTTTTTCTTAGAGTCTTTCCATTTTTTTCTTTTTTCAAATGGAGGTAAAATTAAATATTTCAGATTTTTTCTTTCATCGTAATCAAATTCATTATTTCAAATTCAAAAGATTACACTTAATTTCAAGAACTCACAAAAACGGAGTTGATAAAAGAACAATGATGAAGACTACAATCTTTATTATTACAGGAAACTAGTAATCTGCCCTCTTAAGCCTATGTTTACCTGAACTATTTACAGCTTAGTGCTGAGATCACACACTTGATCCACCACTTCCATCGAAGGAAAGCCAAGTACGAGGTTGCAATGCGATATTGAATCCAAATGAATCTTAAAGATTCCCAACAACGTGATTTTTCCTGGCATTCTTGCCTTTGTCTCCATCACAATTTTTCCATGCAATACATCTTGCACGATATCACCTAAATTCGCGACAAATTTATCGAGCTGAAGAAAAAGAGGACATGCCAAAAGCACTGAGCCTTTGGCAGGTAATGTGCTCGAAGGAAGAGTGAGATTTCCCACTAGTGTATCCCTGTAATAAACCAAGTTTTCCACTGTCTTGTATTCAAAATCCGCAACGTTAGGATTCTTGAGCAGCATCTGAAGTGTAAGAGTGAAATTTAGTTGGACCTCATATGGTAGTGATATATTTGTAGATATGCCATCAACAGTTGAAGAGACGGTTTGTAGAATGGGATGTTTTGGTTTGAACACTTGCGCAAGGATCAAAGCGGCCATGAAGATGGCGAAGAGGACAATAATGATTGCGGAAACTATGCAGCAAATGCGTCGTTTGGACATGGTTATAGTTTTGTATGTAAAATGTTTAGGTTTTACACATATTCATAGAAAGATGGATAAATAGAGAAGATGGAGTGTGAAGACATTGAGCTGTCCATAACGGATTACAATCTGTAATTCATTTTATCATTTATGGCAGTAATTAGGCGGATGTTTTTTTTGTTATTGTTATTGTTGTACTTTTGGTCACATGTTATTGTTAAGTCAAACTTGATTAATTTGGCAGATATGGTTTCCTTGGCTGAATATTTATTTCTCTCAAAACATAGCCACTTAAATTTTTATTTATTTTTTAAAGATTTTTTCTTCTTTATCTTATTCTTTTTTTATTCTTTAATTAGATCATAGTCACCTAAAGTTTGACTGGTTGATTACTTTAAGATTTTTTTGCTTGTATATGTATTCATATTCCATATGAGATCCATATATTTAAAAAGAAATATTTGGTTCAAATGGTATCAAATTTTTGTTTATTTGGTGAAAATATTTCTTTATGATTGAATAATCTAAGGTAGGAAAAAAACAAATAATTTCCGGTCTTTTACTGAATAACAAATCTAATCAAGTATCAATTTCTAGTGGCTTTATTTCCAGAATTTGTTATAAAGTTTTTAACCAAGAAAAGTTTTTCGGTGTATCTATTTGGTGTCTTTGTCTGTAAAAAAACAAATCATCAGTTATAACTTATAACCGATTTGAAATGGAAAAAAACAATCTTTTTAACATGATTTGAAAACTGTTATGACGACTTAGGAGTCAAATATGGGTATATCATATCAGTTTCTACATTATATATACTCTTAAATTGTTCTAATAGATTTCAATATTTTACAAAACTAAAAACCTAATTAATAAAATTTTCTCTTATACTTAATTGTTTATTTTAAGTAAATTTTCAATATTTAAAGAACGAAGATGAAAATCGTTGTTGAACGGGATCGTTGTCTCGTTTAGATGTTCTTTTATTTTTTTTAACGTTACGCCTTGCTCTAGTTGAGACATGTGGGACTTATAATTAATCTGTAAAGGCCCATTGTATTTGAGTCACCGTGGAATCCATATCATCTTTTGGACCTCCAATTCTTTTTTTTTTTTTTTTTTAATAACGCCTCTAATTCTTGTCTGGGAAAAGGTTTTTCAGTGCATCTACCAAAAAGTATTTCCAACATTGGTTCTGTAATCCTCATAAACCCATTACCAGAGCAAACATATGGTGATAACATTTTTCTATACAAATGATAATATTTTGTGGCCAAAGCCTCGGAAAAGCTTTAAAAGTACTACTGTGTTTTATTCAATACTCTCTAAAGAATTTCAAAATAGACCTCCAAATTCATTTTCAGTTTGCATATGAGACGTGTTTAGACCTAAACATGACTTTTCTTACAAAACAGAAAAAAGTAAACGATACCGTTTAACATATTTACATTCTAGCCGAAAAATAAGAGAGAAAAGAAGCAATTTGGAGTTGATTAATACTACTTTTTAAAGTAAATTAATACTACTTTTTAAAGTAAATTAATACTCACATAAGATAATCATCAGGCTAAACTATAGAACCAAAACGTTGACATACAAAAAAAAAGGAAGAAAACTATAACCAAAACGAGTGGTCCAACACCAAGAAACCCGCAGCTCAACGTGCTTTCAAGTATTTTACTTCGATTTATTTATTTCTTATATCATATTACTTCAATATGTACCCCATTCAAATTATTATTGTCTGTTTGTTTGTCCATACCCAATATAGTTTGCTATTAGTATTTTATATTGTGAAATATACTCTGTGGACAAAAACAAAATTTTCATTTATATATAAATAGAAATATTTTTAAAAGAAATGAGTATACTTTTAAAGCTGTCTGCAGGTACTTTTGGACTCGTGACTTTATCCTTTACAGGAAAAAAAAATGAGTAAATTTTTGACAGTCAAAAAAGGAAATTATTTGTGCTAAACTTATAAAGATATTTTTTTTCCTTGTTTAAATATAAACTTATAAAATATTGCGATGTTAAAAAAATAAATATTGCAAGTCGTCAAATCCTCGTAAGCCATAGACAAAAGTCATGCAGCATTCTGGAGAAAACAATGTCAACAAATCATCTCAAAAATCATGAAATATTATATTTGGATCTTTTTTTAAAAAAAAAATTCGTATTTAGAATCAGCAATAATAGAAACGCTAAACGTAATATCGTCTCTTCTTGATTCAAACGTAATAGACGTGTGTAATTTAATCACATGCAAAGACGCGAGGCTGTTTATTACCCTCCTTCATGCACTCTACTCTCTCTCGTTAATTCCAACTCCCATTGACTGATCCAATCTTTTCTCTATCTAACTAGTAACTATCTTATTTTATAAGTAATCTCGATCGATGTAATTATACTAGCTAGTATATAATTAAGCAGTTGCATGGCCCAGCTCTATTCTTAATCTCCAACAGGCTTTAAAATCACAACTCTAATTACATGTCTCTAATTTGTCTCCTTGTGTCTCCCCCCAACGTGTCCATGTGGTCGTCTTCCTCATTAGTACTATCTTAAACTCATTTTATCACAATAATTAACTCACTCTGTTTCTCCTTATTCAGACCTCTTCTCTCTGTCTCTCCTTTTTATTTATTATCTCCATCATCTCAAAGTCCACCACTAGCTCGAACTCTCTCTTCTCTTAAAATAGACAAGAATCAATCAGTCACACGTCTATACCACGATTTGTTCACAAAATTCTTGACTTCCACCAAAGTTTATAAGCAGAGATCATTCACTTACTCGTATCAAATCTTCATCACAAGTGGGAAACTAGAAGAAATGGTTTCAGAGACGGTTTCAAACACGGAATCACCACCGTTGCTTGGACCTCGTATTTCCTTCTCAGCTGATTTATCCGACGGTGGAGATTTCATCTGCATCACCCCCGTAATGTGTAAGGAGTTAGAGAAAGATGTCGTCAAAGGGTCAGTGAAAGTCTCCGACTTTGAGTTCTTGTCGTCTGAAAATGTGAGTCCCCAGAGAATGCTTACCGCTGATGAACTCTTCTCCGAAGGTAAGTTGCTTCCTTTTTGGCAAGCAAAGCACTCAGAGAAGCTTAAAAACATTACTTTGAAGACGAACGAAGAAGAAGAAGGAGAGAAACGTAAAGTGGAAGTGATGAAGAAAGATCAGGAGATTAATAATAGAGACAACAGAGTGAGTTGGTTTATAGACGAAGATCCATCTCCTCGTCCTCCTAAATGTACGGTTCTTTGGAAAGAGCTTTTGAGATTGAAGAAACAGAGGAATCCGTCTTCGTCGTCGGTGGCAGTGAGGACGGTGTCTTCTCTGTCTCCGTCGTCGTCCACGTCATCATCGAGCTCGCTTGAGGATGCAGCGAAGAGAGAGGAGAAAGAGAAAGAAGGGAAGAGAGGTAAGAAAGGATTAGAGAGAACGAGATCGGCGAGTATGAGGATAAGGCCGATGATTCATGTTCCTATTTGCACTCCTTCTAAATCCTCTCTTCCTTTGCCTCCTCTGTTTCCTCTTGCGCTTAAGAAAAACAGAGTAGAGCGACGCACTTAGAAGATTTGAGCTTCTTTGGATTGAAAAGCAATTATTGGTTGATTTGTTCGTATTCTCGACTGTTTTCTCCTATGGTCTAATGCATGTGATTAAGTGATGTTTTCAGATGTATTATGTGTATGCTTTATGGCTTGAGATCTATTGTGTGACAATGTTAAGAAATTCGAGTAACAACCGTTCCTCTGTTCTTCATCTCCATTTTCTTTTTCTTGTTGGATCCAAAAGTATAAATAACATGACAAGATTAAGATGTGATTTAGATTTGTTGCATGTTGAGATGTGAGATGTGAGAGACAAGAGAGTAAATGTCAAAAACAAAAATGATGAGACAGCGAAATAGAAAGCAGGGTAATCTGTTTGTTAGTTAATGATGAGAAAATGAAAGATGAAAGACTGATGGGCACATGCAAGATTCAGATGTTTTCTGCACCAATTGTTTCTGCTTCACTATTTTGGAATTGGGGCTCCACTTTTACAGAAATACAGCTCTCGTCCTTCACATTTCTCTTGTACTTTTGTTACATCAAAGCATATCGATAGATATTGATCAAAGAAATATCTTCTAGTATGATTTCAGGTGAAATATCTTATTAATGACCAAAGACTGGATCTATAGTGAAAGGAAATCAGCACTGACCTCAATATTTTTGATTTAAGGAAAACACAGACTCCATTTATCACAAGATTCATATTACAATGTACGCTTTCATTACACAATAGAATGATACAACCCATGCAATCAGTAGTATTTCTCTTATCCCCCAAAGTGTTCAAAGAATGAAGCATTAAGATATGTTAAATAGATTGTACACGTGAGGCTTCTAATTTACACACAAAGCTCTACAAAATTATAACACAAGCTCAATTCATTGTCATCTTCTTCTTCTTAGAAGGCCGAATCAACGTGACGGTTGAGTCAAAAAGGGGTTACCAGAAGTCCTGAAGCATAAAGAATCAGATAGTATTTGTATTAGCCAATTCAAGATGAGACATTACTCAGATATGGATGGTTAAAATACCTTAGGTTCAGTCCAGGCTTCTGAAGAAGATTGCTGGGAACTTGGCCAGTTAGGTTATTGTTTTGTAAGAACCTAATAATCCACAAATCAGACATAGATCAGTCAGAAATTCATGCTCATGGCCACAAAATGACGACAATGCAATGATGTATAAAAGACATGTAGGTTCAATAATCTGAGTATCGGAACTATTAAACAGAGTATATAAAGAGACATGATTATTGTTATGCTGGTATACTTTAAAATGTATACAGTTGATAATGCCCTTTGAATCTTAAAAAGCAATGCTAAAAGACAAAAGCGCTGATGCCAAAAACAAGAAGAATAAATATAAGGTATTATGTCTTTTCCATCCACAAGGCAAGAATATTGAGCAAAAAAGCAGACAATATGCAACTTATTCTAGAGAAGCAACTAAATTTTAAACCAATTATCAAAAGACTGTGTATATGGTAATATGAGAATGGAAACTTACAGCTCTCGCAAGTGTGGCACTCCACCTAAAGATGAAGGAATATTTCCAGTGAAACGATTGTCTTCAAAGTGCCTTGTACATAGAAAAAAGGGATAAGATTAGCTTATGAGTCTCTGTTTAGTAGCAGCCTAACGTTGTTGACAGGTAGTGAAATAAACTAAATATCAGCTCACAATGATTCCAGCCGTTTGAGTGAACTGAAGTCAGGTAAACTTCCTGAGAGAGAATTGTTTCCCAGCCAACTGTTCATAACACACAATATCAATTGATGTTTTTTGACGTTCAGGCATAAAACTAACTGTTCACAGGTCAAAGTACTTACATGGAGGACAATGCTGTTAATTTAGCAACTGCAGGTGCTAGCGAACCTGAAACGCCCATATTAGTCAAGTTCCTGGAACAACAATGAATTAGAAAAGTGTCAGTAAATCTCAAACTGATGCATTAAAAAAAATAGGCGACACAATTTGGCAAAAGTCCAACTCACAAAGCGACTACACGAATTCGGGGGCCATCAGAGCAGGTAATTCCAGACCACGAGTAATTTTTAGGCAAACAAGGATCCCCACTCCAATCAGCTGGTGCATTCTTGAAACTGCTTTTAATTGCATTCAGAGCAGTTACTGCAGAAGGAAGAAACACAAATTCAGCATGTTATCAGCAGTTACCTACTTATCAAACTACTATAAAAATGAATTCAATCATTAACTGTTGTTATAAGTCTTACCATCTCGAACAAGAGTTTTGCCTCCAAGAGGTACCAACTCAAACATTTCACCACCATTGATAAGAGGGGCAAGGTTTGAACCACTTCTAGGACTTAGAGTTAACGTTGTGAGGCCTTCAAGAGGCCACCTGCTCGCAAAGATAACCGCACCAGCTGGAGTGACAGACAACTCTTTATAATATGTTATACCATTGACAGAAACATCAAAGACTCTGGATCCATCGCCCATGGAGTCAGAATCATGAGCAAAGTAAAGCGCAATATAATAAGTAGCCTTTGTTAAGGGCATTGGAGGCCATGTGAACTCCAAAGGCTGAACTTGAGTAGCTCTTAGATCGGTGTTGAATATCCTCGAAGGCGGAAGGTTCCAGAAACCAGAAACCTCTAGTTTCCTATTGTTTGGTACTGTCGAATTTAGCGAATAAGGCTCCCAAAACCTATCAAACTGATCATCTGGAAACCTAAACAAGAGGAATGTTGATAATGGTGAATACATTGCCTTGGCTTCGAAAGATTTAGCATCCAAGGGACAATCTGAGAAAGTATCAAAATTTCTATCAAAGTAGTGAACTTTATACCTGATGATTGGTCCACTGTATCCAAAAGCATGCCTAGCAACAAGACTCATCCCAACCGTGGTAAAGTCAGTGGAATTGTAAAGAGTACCATCAAGCCTAACGAGCTCCAAGGCTGAGATAAATGGATCAGAAGTTGTATAAGCATTAGAAGCAATGCAGACGCTTAAAGATTTCCCCTGCGCCAGAAAAACCCCTTCGTAATAAGAAGCAAGACCATCGGCGTAATCGGCGGTGGTATTGACGATCCCCCACAACGTCCCGTCGACAATCTGATCGAATACCGGCGGCGAAGTACCTTTACCGTTAACTCCTCCGTAATAGTATGTCGTCCTGATCATATACTTCCAGCCACGAGAAACGCTCATCACGTAGCAAAACTTGTGACGAGTTCCGTCGAGGTCAAGAGGGAAAGATCTGACGGTGAATAAAATCTCGTCGAGGACTTGATCGGAGACGTTCTTTGGTGTTCCGCTGGAGACGAAATTCTCGTCGGATTGCCATTGTCGGCCGTCGATTACGGAGGAGGAGGAGGCGCCACAATCGATCAGAATCGCTAAATTGTAAAATTAGAAATATCACAAAATTGGAAATGGGAAGGAACACGAATTAACGCAACGGAACAAAGAGAATGAGAGAGATACCTGAAGGAGGAGAGGGCTGAGAGAGGGAAGAGGAGAGGAGAGAGAAGACGGTGAGGAGGAGGAGGAGGAGGAGAGGGGACATGGCGGCGGAGACGGTGGTGGTTGAGAAGAAGTTAGCATGAAAGAGAGGTTTAGGTTGGAAGAAGGAGGGGGTTGACCCTCCAGCTCCAGAGAATTTGATGAAGAATGAGAGAATTAGAGGAACAGGTCAGAGAGCTACGACACGAACTTGTTTATTTATTTATTTCAAATTTCGGAATTTCCGATTTTTTTTGTCTTTTTTATTCTATTTTTCAAAGACGACAAAAAATTATTATCTTATTCCGTTATTTCTGTTGCGGTCTACATTGGTAAATTGGAATTGATGACCGGCACGGTTTGATTCGGTCCGTTAAGTTTTGTTTTCGGTTGGTTTACCATTTCCTCATACTAAAACATTATTACATTTCTAATTCGTGCCACAAAGTATTATGATTTATGTAATTTTGATATGTTAGTTAGCCATGTAGATTAGGTAATTCACCTAATGGTGGTTGAAAAACCCCTTTTGATATGTGGTTTGAAAAGATCAATCTAAGCTTTACTATTTTCAACCTTAGTAGTGTATTTTTTTCATCTTTCGATTTCCTAATATTTTTTTCATATTTTATTGGTAGATAATGTGAAACCAATTAATGGATTGATGATAAATATGTCCATCATCTTATTTTATATGTGGGTTTTCTAACACTATTTCCTCCATGAAATCTTTTGGTCCATCTTGAACTAAATCTCACTTATGGTTATGGATCGAGGTCAGAGCCAAACTCCCAAATTCAATCGGTAACAATCTTCACCAAAATAGTTTTGGTTCTAAGAAATTTATAAGGCAAAAACATAAATAAGAAATTGAAACTAACGACAAAACAAATTTAAACCAAGAAAGGAAAAAAAGAGAGACTGAAGTGATGACAAAATGTAAATCTATCTTGTTTTACTAACGCGTTGAAAATTAAAAATGTGATAAAACTACAAAGCAACTGATTTTTTCTATAACATATTTTTTTGGTTGCGTCTATTTTAATTATATGGAAGGTTAAAGTTAGTTAACAAATACTATTAGTTTAAGGTTTAGTTTTGTCCATAATCCATATCCATTTAATAAATGAGCAGTTTACATATAAAAAAACATTAGTTTGATAATTAGAGGTCTACATAACAAAATAGTAACATTTTTTTTTTTTTTTTTTTTTTTGTAAACCAATCACATAGTAACATGTTAAAATACAAATTAGATTACAAGAACGAAATCAGATTTTAAAATACAAATTAGATTACAAGAACGAAATCAGATTTAATAAAACTACACTTTTTCATGAAAATTAATCACATTATTGCAGTTTTCATAGTTTTGTTTCGCGATATTGTCATAACTTAATTCAACTATATATTTATGCAATTATCAAAAAAAAAAACTATATATTTATGCAAAAAAAAAAAGAAGAAGAGAAATTCAACAATTCATTTATGGAAAACCCTTAAACCAAAAAAATCGTTGAATTTATTTATGAATGAGAAAAAAAAAAAAAAAGACGTACTCGAACGAAGATCCCCAAAAGATTTTCTCTCTGCTCAAATTTGAAATTCGCTACTTCCTTATCTTAATCCTCTCTTTCGCCGTGAATTCATGGAGCAACAACCGGAAAAGCTAGACGACCGGACCTTCCCGGAGCGCAAAGGACAGAAGAGAAAACTGGAAGAAGGAGATGAGCGGGAGATCTCCGCTGTAGCCACCGACGGAGGCGAGGCGCTCCTCCGAGTGGTCGCCACTCAAGTATCCGTACTGAGCTCCACTTTGTCCTGGAAAGAAGCCGATCGCACCGCCGCAAAACGCGCCATCCAAATTCTAGCTGAGCTCGCCAAAAACGGTGAAAATCATCTCCAGTGTTACTAATTTCTTCCTCTTTTTATGCATGACTTCGTGAGTGATTATTTGGTGTTCATCAGAAGATTTTGTTGACGTGATTGTCGAGGGAGGGGCTGTTCCACTTCTCGTTGAGCATCTACAGGCTCCGCCGTACGGTGATGGGGCTCTAAAACCATTGGAACATGAGGTAGAGAAAGGAAGTGCGCTTGCTCTTGGTTATCTCGCAATCAAGGTTTTGATTCACACTCTCCACTCGTGCTGCTACTTATTGAAATCTAGTTACCTTCGATGGATGGTTTATGTGATTTTTGTTTGTTTGTTTTGGAATTGATTGCTAACAGCCAGAGCACCAGAAGCTAATAATTGACTATGGTGCATTGCCCCATCTTTTGAATCTATTGAAGAGAAACAAAAATGGTTCTAGTTCTCGATCTGTTCTCAGAAGGGCGGCTGATGCTATCATCAATCTTGCCCATGAGAATAACACTATCAAGAACCTTGTTAGGTCAGCATATTATAAGTAGTTCCCTCCTTTCGAGTTTTGCATTCAGTACAACCACTATCATGAATGCCAGTTCTTGGATGAGCAGGTTAGAAGGAGGTATTCCGCCTCTTGTGGAGTTGCTTGAATTTGCTGACTCAAAAGTTCAGCGAGCAGCAGCAGGGGCATTGAGAACCCTCGCGTTTAAAAATGATGTTAACAAGAACCAAGTAATTACTGTTAGTTTGTCACCTACAGCTTTTACTTAGTTTTGGATGGAGCGTGATTGGAACTCGTTTCTTTCAGATAGTTGACTGTAATGCTCTTCCAATGTTGATCTTACTGCTAGGATCAGAGGACGCTACGGTACATTATGAAGCGGTAAGACTCCTCTGGGATCCTTTATTGGGGTTTGAGAGTATTTGCAACATCAATTATTCTGCTACTTGATCTACTGAATTGCCATCAACTTAACCAGTTTGATTGGGGTTTCAGGTTGGTGTTCTTGGCAATCTAGTACACTCCTCTCTAAACATTAAAAAGAAAGTTCTTGATGCCAGGGCATTGCAGCCTGTAATCAGTCTTCTCAGGTATGTAAAAAATTGCCATTTTGGTTTACATGGTCAAGCATAAAGTAGTTGGTTTCAACAAAGCTGCAATAAATGTAATTCTTACTATCTTAGCCGTTTCTGATACTTTTTCTTTGTTAAGCTGATGTTCTGCTTTAATACTGTTACCCTCATGTTTGTTGTTGTTGCTTGATGTCTTTTTCTAGCTCTTGTTGCCCTGAGAGCCGGAGAGAGGCAGCTTTGTTAATTGGTCAATTTGCTGCTTCTGATTCTGATTGCAAGGTGCCATTTCATCTCTGGTTTTATACTCCCATTTCTTTTATTCTTGGTGTGATTTTAGTCGTCCTCTGGCCTAGTAGTGATCACATAACTTTGCAGGCACACATAGTACAAAGGGGGGCTGTCTGTCCTTTGATTGAGATGCTTGAGTCACCAGAAGTTAAGTTGAAGGAAATGTCAGCCTTTGCGTTGGGGAGACTGGCACAGGTTATTAATTTACATATTTGTTGGTTTAGTCTTATGAGTTGAAAATCTCCTTTTTGAACATTGTGAACTGCAATTTCGCGGTTTAGCTGTTGCCACAATTTATCTCTAAATAAAATATTTGAGATCATGATGTTTCCCTGGTGAAGATAATTTTTGTGCATTACTGATTATCAAAACCCAAATAATTATAATTTCAAAACACCTTTTCCTGCAGGATTCCCACAATCAAGCTGGAATTGCTCATAAGGGTGCCCTAGGACCTTTATTGAAGCTTCTAGAATCAGAAAATATATCTCTGCAACGCAAAGCTGCATTTGCTCTTTATGGTCTTGCTGATAATGAGGTACGTTGTATGTTATCCCCTGCATGTTTTCTTTACCAGGATTCAAGATCTTGACAATAGAACTCATGAAAAGCATCATTGATCCACCTTTTCTCTCTAGGATAATGTGTCTGCTTTTATCAGCGTGGGAGGCGTCCAGAAGCTTCAAGAAGGAAAGTTTATTGTTCAAGTATGTTTGGCCTTGTTACCCTTTCTCTACTTCCGGATGCTGAGCACATTTACATATTGAAGTTGATTTACCCTGGACCCGTCTCTTGGATGTTTATAACTTTCCGCTAATATTGTAGGCAATTAAAGATTGTGTTTCCAAAACAGTAAAAAGATTAGAGGGGAAGATTCAGGGAAGAGTAAGTGAAAATTTGCATGGCTTCATATATTTTGGACTCCCGGGTGGCAAAATTATAGATTTCACTATATGTAGGAAATTGCTGTAACCTGTTGTAATATCTAAAGCTCTTTTGGAGTTAAGCAAATCTGTATTCAAACTTTGACATCTTATAATATCTTCTTTTTTTTCTGTAGGTTTTAACACATCTATTGTACCTGATGCGCAATTCAGACAAGCTTATCCAAAGACGTGTTGCTCTTGCTCTTGCCCTTCTCTGTTCCCCAGAGGATCAGCGAACCATATTCGTTAATGGCAATGGCATGTGACACCTTCTCTGAATTTTCTTTTCCTAACAAGGAGTGTGTTTTTTGGGATCTTTTATCAATTTAAAGTGTTATCAGTTGAGTTCGGATGCTTCGGTGCATGACGGTTTATTTTTTGTGTAATATTTCTGACAGGATTGGAGTTGCTCCTTGGACTTCTTGATTCTACAAACGCTAAGCAGCAACTTGATAGTGCTGTAGCTCTATACAATCTAGCAAATAGATCTATGGCGCTTTCTTTAGTCGATGCTGCTCCTCCATCTCCAACACAAATGGTCTATTTCTTTCTTGTGTCAGTTCTCCAAACAATTTCCTCATAACAGGTGAAGTCCTAATGCAGTAATTTGTTTATTTGGTCGCAGGTATATCTTGGAGAGAAATATGTAAATAATGCTACGTTGTCTGATGTGACCTTTCTAGTTGAAGGTACTCTTTGAATTCTGTAGTTGCAGCAGTTTTGTTGTCTCCAAAATTTATAGGTAAAATGTGGAAAATATTATACTGCAGGCAGGAGATTCTATGCTCACAGAATTTGTCTGCTGGCATCTTCAGATGCATTTCGTGCAATGTTTGATGGTGGCTACCGAGTAAGTGAGCTTTTAAATTTCTTTGTCCTTGCCAGTGGGATCCTTTTAAACATTTTCTGTGAATACATTGGCTGGCATTTTTAGATCTTTTACCACGTTTTTTGTTTTGTTTTGCTAATATAAGAATCAGTGTTACTTCTTTCTACCATAAGTTTTTGTGCTTTTGTCTTATTTCGACTCGCATGATATTTAGAACAGTGTTGTACTGATTATCTCTTACTTGGCGCTAGTGATTGCGCTGAAACGACAACATCCTTATTACCTACAATGACTGTGTGATTTTTACTGACCTGCTTTCTGTCATGGGAACTCGGATAAGTCTGTATCTTGTGAAAACTAGAGTTACAATGGCTCATTCATTTAGTGCTGATTTCACTCCCGCAGGAAAAAGATGCAAGAGATATCGAGATTCCAAATATTCAATGGGAAGTTTTTGAGTTAATGATGAGGTATGATTGGGTTTGTCTAAAGCTTATAGTTTCTGAGAATGCTTCATGTTTGTAGTTGACTCATGTGGATGATGATTTCAGGTTTCTATACACGGGTTCAGTCAACATCACAAAAGAGATTGCAGAAGATCTTCTAAGAGCAGCGGATCAGTATCTCTTGGAGGGGCTCAAGCGACTCTGTGAATACATTATTGGTCAGGTTAGCCCAAGATGATTGTTAAGTAGAGTAATGTGATATTCTCTCATTGCAATAAAGTTTGCATAATTTATCTAAATTTTACACTGTATTTTCATATGAAAGGATATAACGGTGGAGAACATAGGGAGCAAGTACGATCTCTCAGAAGCATTTAACGCAAAGTCGCTGAAGCAGACTTGTATCTTATTCATCCTTAAACACTTTGATAAACTGAGTTTAAAACCCGGGTAATCATAATCTCAATCTTTCCCACATTTACTATTATAATGGAAGTATCACCTAGAGTCAGCTTCTATTGCATCTTTAAGAATCAGATCTAAGGTTCAACTTATGTTCATAGGCTCATAGTAGATCTAAGGACATCTTTCAGCTATGAAGTATGGATAACCTTTCATTCCCGGTAAAATGCAGGACTAACCAATTGGTGCAGCGAACAATCCCAGAGATACGCCAATTCATGTATAGAGTCCTCAACAAGACTACTAATTTGTGAAGTTTTCGTCGTGCAGAGAAGCAGACACAGTTAGGTCTTATCTTAGGTCCTAATTACTAAGTTAGTCTAATAATTATTCCAAATAGCACTGCTTTGGTTGATTTTGTCATTGTATGGACGATACTGCTTGAATTAGTCGTTAAATAATAAAAGAATAAAACATTTTAACTTTTGACTCTTGCTGCTAAAGTCAACTTTTCAGCCAAGAACTCACAAGCATCATTCTGATATTTAGGAGGCGTGTTTTGGACAATCTCTGTCTCATTCAAAATCTCTGCAAGAGACCCAACAAAACTCTTCTTCCTCCTTTGACCAACATGTTGATGAACATTATAAATAGGAGGAATCTTAGCAAGTGCTGATAAATCTCCAGCACTTATAAGTTATAATAAGCTTAGTTGCAACTTTACTTACGAAAACCGCAGACAGATTCGGTGCGATGAATCTCGTTTTGATTTTGACAAACTCAAGAACTTTCTTCTTCTGGGAATCAAGATCAATAACTAGATCACAGGCCTCTATCGTTTTCTCCTGAACATCTTTTGGAGGTGGCTTTCCAGTTACCAATATAGTTGAAGCAGTATGACCATATCTATTGGAAGAAGGTCATTTACTTGAACCATGTTTAAATTCGTCTCGCAAGCGATTCTTTTAACAACACGAGCATAATGGACTGCGTGAGGTGCAAGACAGTCCAGTGCTGAGTAAGACTGAAATTGTGACGGATAAACTTGTGAAAGATGGCAATTTCCTTGTCGATTTTGACTAAGAGCTTATTTCAATCTAAGATTAGCTTGTATTCTAAATCAAAATCTAGAGCTTCTTCCACTTTCTGCATAATATCAGTAAATCAGTTTCTGTAGCTTAGAAACGCTATCAAGATCATCGTATTCAGACTAGTAATAATAGTCTCGTTCTCTTCTTCTTCTTCCTCCTTTTGAGCATCATCTTCTTCGAATTCGGTTTCAGATAGCTGACCACGGTTGGCGAGGAAAGGATCTTCAAACGTCGCCATATCTCGCAGCAGAATCTGAGTGTTACGAAAAGTTTTTATTTTGATTACTAGGTTCGGCTAAGTATATGAGCCAGTGTGACCGCCAAAAGCCAACTGGGATAAGAGGCCCATACGTTTTTAATACAACATCTCGACATATATACAGATAGATAGATATTAAACCTTATAATAATCAATACTGTTTTAGGATTTTATATCAAAAGTTTGCTTATGTAATATTATTACTAGTAGAAGATACTACGTAAGTTTTTTTTTTTTTAAGTATGTTAATAGAGTGCGACTCTCTACGTTGTTCTCTTTGCCTCGAACATTTGATGGATTCAACATATCATCATTTTGGTTTTAGACTTTTAGTAAACGTAAGCCTTAATATATAATGACCATTTTTATTATCACAAAAAGAAGCTTGCTATTAAATTCCTAAAGAAAATCAATAGATGCACCTACGCTAAAATGTTTTGTTAGTTTTGATGTGATATTTAACATTTTAGAAAGTGACTATTTATACTAGTAGTTTTGAAATATATTTTTTATCGGGTGGATTTAAAAACTTATCCGAGATTTTTGGTACCGACCTTGTACAAAATTTACTTCAACAGCTTACACCGGATATTTCATATTTTTATTTGGATCGGATCAAAACATATCTAAAATTATAAACCGGGTATTCTATATTTAAAAATATAGATATTTAGAAAAATTAGTTTAGATTAAAAATTAAGATTACAACATACATTTTAAACTCCGAAAGACTATGTTTGTTGATGGGGAGAGTTCAACTTCACAAACCCCACGCATGACAGTGTCGATTACGACATTTATTATATACTCCGGAAGACTACGTTTCGACAAGACTTTCGTGGAGAACACTCGTATGAACGAGTTCAAGAGGATTACACTCGTATGAAAGTAACACTTGTGTTAGAAGAGTCAACAACAAGACCAACAGGAAGATACAATATTCGAAGTGTTTCCTTGAAAAACTTCGTTATAGAAAACCTAGAGATTGGTGATGAAATCTTTTTGGACTTTGGATCATAAAGACTTTGGATCATTCTTCTAGCATAATATAATAGTAGTTCATATTTTCACATAAATACTTTGGATCATTCTTTATGTGAACTTGTACATAATCAGTTCGAATAAGCATAACCTATTCATGATTAATTGAACTATTATCCATTTCATTAAATAAATTTAGTATACACGTGAAAAATAGAATAAAATAGAATTGTTTATAGAAAGATCTAGAAGATCCATATGATTAAAGGAAGATATATGAATATATTCTAGAGATATGTATATATCTCATATAATTCTATTAGTTAGATAATTAGGCTAATTCATTTCCTATATAAGTGTATCTCTCATGTACATTTATTCTTTTGAGAACAATAACATATTCTTCTAATTCTATAGGGTGGATTTTATACAATTCCTCTGATTTATCTATCATTCTTTTCATAACATATTGAGTAAAATATTTACTAATTGGATAAGTTAAACTCTTTAAGATGGCTTACACATCAAACCCAACAATACATAATTTGTCAATATTTTGAAAATATTAAATTAAATAATTAATAACAATAGATTTTGTTGGTTTAGATTCTATGATCCTATAACACCTCTGTTATTATTATTCAAAATATAAACTTTTTTTTTTTTGAATTGAAAATATAAATTTATCTATGGCTAACTAAGAATTGGGCTTGTGGTTCCCTTGGGAGAGAAAAAGTTAAAGGAGCTCCTGGTGAATATGGTAGAGACTAGCTTGACCAATGAGGATACTATAGAGGAGAATGCAATTGAGACTTGTACTCATATGAACAGACAACTTTATCTAAGTGATAATAACATAAAAGTTGGAGTTTCTATGAGCAAAGCAGTTTCAAGCTTTAATTTCTTGACTGTAATTACCCTAAGTTATACCAATCTAGAGAATGGAGGTGCTATAGCTTTAGTAAACGCTCTCAAGAACTCTGTTCCATCTCTTCAAGTTATAGAAATGGCTGGAAATAACATAACTTATGAGGCGGCTCCAGCTATCGCAGTTTTTTTGGCAGCAAAGCGACATCTGAAAAAGTTGAACTTGTCAGAGAATAATCTAAAAGATGAGGGATGTCTTGAGATTGTAAAGAGTATGGATGGTTTGGAGTTAGAATATGTTGATATGAGCTTCAATGACTTGAGAAGAGAAGGAGCATTGGGCTTGGCTCGTGTTGTTATCAAGAAAGAAAGTTTTAAGATGTTGAACATTGATGGGAATATGATCTCTGTTAAAGGCATTGAGGAAATCAAAGAGATATTCAAGAATTGTTCTAAGTTACTTGGACCTTTGGATAAGAATGACCCTCTTGGAGAAGAAAATGAGGATCATGAAGAGAGTGAAGGCAATATGGATGATGATGATTTAAGAGAGAATCTTGAAGATTTTGAAGATGAATTTGTGAGTGTATTTATCTTTTATTAGTTTGTATTGTACTAATAGAGAGTGGTTTGGATGCTGAGTTTACTAGAAATGCAGCGGTTTATCAGAAGATCATATGCATACATTTATTTTGGCAAGTGTACATTTAGAGTGGCTCGAAAAATGAATTGGTCTCTTAGATCTTCTGAGCAAAATATTACATATGTTTTATTTTTGAAAGAATGGGTTTTTCAATCCCAAATAAATCATTCTACATAATAAACATGTACCTTAGTAATACCTTTCAACAAAAAAACTAAAAACTAAACTTAACCAGAGAGCAATTAAAATAAATGTATTACATGTTAGATTGGCATAAGTTACATTGGCAAGAAGAACATCTAAATGCTTGTAGAAGACACACAAACACGTAGAAGAAGAGACCAAAGTCAACTCAGATCTCACCTGACCTTCATTTTCGTCTACTTCCGTTGGAACTTTGAGCTCTAGAGTCAGACGAAGAACACGTAAAAGAGTATCTAGACCTTTTCTTCTTATGAGTATTCCACTTGAATATTGCCTTTCCATCATTCTCTTCTTCACCTTCTTCTTCTTCTTCTGACTTCTCCACTCTCCGTTTTCCACTCATCTCCTTTGCTCTTTCTTCTTCTTCTTCCTCTTCTTCCTCCTCCTCGCTCGTCCCATCACTCACAGTTTGGATAGATTCTATCGCTTTTTTATTCGTTGGTGTCTTTGTGTTGCTTGTGTTCTCCTCTCTCCTATGTCTCATAGAGAGTTTTGACAGGTCTTCACCGCTCTCCACGGCTTTCAGCCACTGTAACTCGCTTAGTGTGTCGCTGTAAACGATCTCTTTACGTTTTCGCTTACCTGTGACACTCCCAAAATTGAACTTTCCGCTGTTCAACTTCTCATCTTGGCTCTGAGTAGTGTACGCCCACTCAGGGACTTCCTGCTCTTGCATCAGACGGGCTCTGTAATTCTCCTTCCTTCGTCTCTCCTCATCCATTCGCTCAAACATCCAAAATTCATCCTCACTACGAGCCGCGAGCCGATTTATTTCTCTCTCACTGGGGACATCTGTCCCGAGCGAGCTTGTTCCTTTGCGCATAATCTCTTCAAGCATCTCTCTTCGGTCTTGTGCTGTTGATGTAATCACAAAACCCACATCAAGAGATTACCATATCGATATAGAAAGCAGAAGACCTCACATTGTTCTTTCGGACAGACATACCAGTGGAAGTTGTGTTGAAAAGTCCAGCTTGTATGACTTTGGCGTCAATGCCCATCTTTTGCTTTGCACGCTCCAATATTACTTCTTCAATGGAACCAACGCTAACCAAAACAAACACTCTGACTTCCTTCTTCTGCCCTATGCGATGTGCTCGATCCTCGGCCTGTTGGTCCATTTGTGGGTTCCAATCGCTGTCAAAGATAATAACAGTGTCTGCAGTCTGCAAGTTCAAACCAAGACCTCCGGCACGTGTGCTCAAAAGAAACATAAAGTAGGGAGAATCTGGCTCGTTGAATTGCTTCAGTAAAAGCCCTCTTTGATCTGTCTTTGTGGTACCATCGAGTCTAAGGTATTTGTAATCATTAAGTGTCAAGTATATCTCAAGAACGTCAATGAGACGGGTCATTTGGGAGAAGAGAAGAATCCTATGTCCAGCCTTGCGCAGTTTTGGAAGGAGACGATCAAGGAGTTCAAATTTCCCTGAAGCTCTCACAATCTCAGGTTTCTTCCACATATTGTAGTCTCCTCCAACAAATAGATAGGGATGGTTACAACACTTTCTTAATTGCATCGTTAGATTTTGCAGACTCTTTGATTTCCCAGATCCTGCACATGGTGATTAAGTTTGCATAAAATCAGCTTCACTTTCTGATTCATGCTCTCTACCTCAAAGATGAGCGCAAAATTATGGAGAGAGTATACGTGAGTTAGGCTAAAAACCTGTTTGAAGGCCAACCCTGCCCATGTCTGTAACTTGTTTGTAATACACTTTCTGCCATGCCGACATATCACACTTCAATATGACCTGTGTCTTTCCAGGAAGGAATTTCTCTACTTCGTCCTTTTTCCTTCTCAGTATAAACGGCCTTATAACCTGAAAGTGACAGAGTGATTACATTAAAACATTGCATACAGAATTTAAGGAAAGAGAGCTAAAGAACTCACATGATGCAGACGGTGGATAATCAAGAGCTCCTCTTCATCCGTAAGACTGACATTACCACGGTCAGCGAAAGGAGCATTAAACCATTCCTCGAAGTTTTGAACTGAGTTAAAGATGTGAGGAAGGAGAAAATTAAGCAATGACCATAGTTCTTGAAGGCTATTCTGTATGGGTGTCCCGGTTAACAGAAGTCTGCGTTTTATACGATAGCTGCATCCGGATAAATTTTTGTTAGAAAATACACTCAAAGTCCTCATTATTCTCTAGGAGATAAATCAGAGCAGCCTTAAACCTAATAGTTAGCTAACATCGTTCACTTCAGAAAAATGAATATAGAGATATACCCTGTTACTAGAGTCTTTGCTAGAGCAGATTCGTGGTTCTTCAGCCGATGTCCTTCATCAACAATCATGTAGTACCATTCAATTTTCTTCAAAAATGCTTTATCTCTCATGATAAGATCATAATGGGTTATCAACACATTAAATTTTCCTTCTCCTGCAATTTTTTCCCTTATTGCTTTTCTTTCCTCTAAACGTCCATCATAAAGAAAAGCTGCAATGCTGTCAAAAAACAGAATGGCTGATTTAACATATACACCAGTGCAAGTTCCCAGCACCAAGAAAAATATTGTTTGCAACATACCTTGGTACCCATGTTGCAAACTCGTTTACCCAATTTGGTAGCACAGCTTTTGGAGCAACTATAAGATAAGGCCCAGGAACACCTTTATTTTCCAGAAGATACGCAATCAGAGAAATTGTTTGAATAGTTTTTCCCAAACCCATCTCATCAGCTAAAATTCCATTGAGGTTATTGTTGAATAGAGAAACCATCCATTGGAGCCCTTCTAATTGATAGGATCGTAGTTCCCCACCTTCTAGAAGCGAGGGCTGCTCCGTCACCTGTTAAAAGTATATATTGCTACTTTAAATTCCCTGGTCTCTGAGATGGCAGTGGTTTAAACAGTTAACCGTACTGCTACTAAGTGTACTATAGAGATCTACGTTACCTTCTCTTGTATTGAATGGATAGCAGAGTTATACTGCCTCTGTCCTTCTAGTAAATCATTAGAGTCATCGTTATTGTCAGACTCAGTAATATCAATATCCTGATCAGGAAGCAGATCCTGCAATGCTTCACTTCTTGGACCATCAAGTTCAGATAAGTCAGATTCTGAGTCTTTAAGAAGATCAATGCCTTCCGGAAGTTTAGCATCTTTCTGACGTTGAACAGCAGCTCCCAAATTAGCAAGGAGTTTGTTTGTCTCCTCTAAAAGAGTGGTTAGTCTTTCATTTTTACTCTCCTTTACTAGTTTCATGTATGCCTCTTGATCATCGGACTTAAGGGCCATGAGCCTCAACTTTTCAGCACGGGTAGCACGTTGTCTTTGTCTCCCATGCCAAGCCTGTTCGAATAATGTAGACAAAAATAAATTTTAGATGTTTGTATATTGGTAATATTTAAAGATAACTGGAACTACTGTCACAATAACTGCATAAGTCAACTCTATCATACCTGCACACCATCATTCCTTTGCCTACGGCGTTTTTGAGTCGCCTGAATTTGCAACTGGAATTCACGAACTGCATTAAGTACTTCTGCAAAGAATTTCCTCTTGGCGGTTTCAATCAGATTCTTCTCCTCTTCTTCTAAACGTGATAACCTCTGAACAAAGACTTTTAACACATCAGCAATGCAAATCAAGAAGTTTGAAAACTATAAATAAATTATCATGTCATAAGCACTAGAAATTGTGTACAGTTTTCATTTCAATACTATAAAATCCATTTAAATGAGTTCCAACAAAACAGAATCGAGTGATATATTTTTACACATGTCTAGTCGTACTGCAAAGATATATGAGCCATAGTTCAAAGGCCTTATGCCCATCATTTATGCCATCAGGAAACTTCATCTTCATGGGTTAAAATAAAATCCAGGACCTAAAAAAGTTGCACCAGAATATGCTAGCTGAATAAAAGGTAAATGACCTCAGCATCACGCTTCTTTCTGAACTGATCATCAGCTTCCATAGCAAAAGGATCTCCAACCCCATAAAATGGACGAGGCAACCGCATCATGCCCCAGTCAAATAGTTGGCTACTGACATCTGCACAGTTCAGACGTAGCCAGAATTCCGAGCTCACCGCGGTTCGAACCTTGCCTTGCAATTCTCGTAGCTGTGACTCACCAAGGTAAAGTGTCAATGTCAAAGATAAAACAATTCAAACAATGTAACATAACAACAAAGATCAATGAGAACATCTAGCGACGAAGATACCTTAAGCCCATATAGCTCAAGTAAGCATTTTGCCTGCAAGTCTTCACCTCTAGTGGAAGGTAATTCTGATTTAAAAACACAAAGAGTAAGCATTCCGCTTGAAGAATAAAGGGTTTTAGAAACGTAATTCACAAAGGTTCTCCAGTATCAAAAAACTATTGCCAGGCATAACAAAATCACAACTTGAGAATGGATTGAAGTATAACTTGGGATAATAACCTTCAAGTTCAGATAAGCGGCGTTGGATATGACTCTTATTCCGATAATCGAGTAATTCTATCAATCGAGAGCCTGATTCACAATTTGGTCTCTGCTTCAAAAGTGCATCCTCGAACTCACCCATCAAATCACCTCCATAGGGAGTTAAATTATTCCCCTGCAAAACAACAAAGAGACCACATCACAAATTAAAGCAAAAACCTTTAGACTGTAATTTGACAAAACAAGTCACTGGAGATATCCAATTTCCATAGAAACTCGAAAAAGGAGAAAACTTTGAACCTAAACTCGAAGCAAAGCTACAAAAACAAATCACAAGACCACATAAATCGATTCAAAACCCCCAAACAAAGCACAAACCAAAAAAGGGGCAAACACCAAAAAGGGGCTCAAGAGTGGATGGGCTTACAGGCGGCGAAGTAGGTAGCGGCGGAGAGACATCGGAGTCGGAAAGAGAAGAAGAAGCGCCATGGTAGATAGAGGAAACGGCGGCGAAGAGGTGAGGAGGCAAAGGAAGGTCACGAGAAATGTAATTGACAGCACAGATCAGAGACTTGGTGGTCTCAACTGGATCTTCTTGAGAATTGCCGCATCTCTCTTGAAGCTGCTGAGCCACCATGGCGGGAACTTGTATTCACCGTTTTCGATTTCAACTATCACAAATTTGATGTTTTTTTTGTTGTCTTGTTTTTTTTTTTTTTTTTTTTTTTTTTTTTTTGTAATTCAGTTTTCTCAAATCTCTCTCTCTTTGCTTTAGACACACACACTCGAGAGAGAGACCGAGACAAAAGATGAGATGGAGAGAAAATTGGATATCTGGTTTACGATTTTTAGGACTCACCAAACATCTTCTTGTATTTACATTTTTAACCCCCTTTTCTTAATGGGCCATTGGTTAGGCCCATTTGATCGTCATCTGCGGGCTAACCATTGATGTTTATTGGGCTTTAAAAGGAATATTTTAGTTAATGTTTAGAAGGTTCATAATAATCCCGCTAATTTATAAAAGTTGTATGATTCGACAAGTTCTGGTAATATGCTAAATAGTTCATAGAACCAAATTATTAATTTATACGATAGGAAGTTTTTGAGAAAGAAAAAAATTGCTATATGTGGTAAAAAAAAATCTAACGGAAGTAACACATTTGTAATTAATTGTAATTGTCTCGTTCTGATCACATCGAGTGTAACGTTCGGGTTGGTGGAATGAGAGTGTTTGTTTTGTATCGATTCCCATAAAGAGGTAATAAGACAACACACCGACAAAACATAATGTCCATTCGAATTTCTAAAATCTTGTAATTTCAAAACCGTAAATGAGTTACTCACATTTTGTCTTCGTCTCGGAACTCAGAATTTGGTTGCTATTGGGAGATAGTGTGTTCCTTAGAGATTCTTTGTCCCATTTCTTTCAGTTTGTGAATTACAATGCGAGTACTAATGACGGATAAATGATTCAAATCTTTCATTGTGTCAATTGTAGATGTTGTCAATGTTATTATAGTCTCTTGTAATCTTGTTAAATTTTTTATGTGTAGCAAACTAGCAACTGTTGTTTTTCTTCCCTATCGTCTATTGGCTACTATATATGTTGGCTAATAACTAAAGATCCTTTGTTCTAGTAATGGAATAGATCGATCCATGACTGTGTTTGTTCGTTTGAATCACTATTCTTATCCATAATACACCTAAAATAAATTCCTTTTTGATGTAAATTGACACCTCCTTTGTGAAAGCTATAGTTTGCTTGGATGATATGTGAGTGAGACAATAGTTATGGATGAGATTGATATTTTCATGTGGATGTCATGCGTCAACAAAAGCAATGGGAGACAAACAATAATTCTATGTGGCCAATACATAAAATTCTTTATTTATATTCTTTATCTAGTAAAATTTTGAACTATGTTAACCAATGGTTCCTTAACATGTGTAAGCATTGTTTATATATATTAAGCTCGATTTAAATTTAATTCATGGTCAGAATTTAAAAGTTTAAGGAATGGCTCATAAAGGCTCCACTAAGAGCATCTCCAATGGTTGAGAGTCCCCTATGGGTTCTCACCAATTGTTTAATATAAATTTTGTATGAGAGCTTATGTTTTTTAAAAAAAAATTTCATAGTCCAATGGTAGTTTCTCTTTAGTGGGGTTCTTAGAAAAATAAAAAATAAAAAAATTATTATATTTCATAAAATTTAATAATTATTGCAATTCCTAACATATTAAACATACATTATTTTCAAACATGTAAAAATAGATATTCAAATAAAAAACTGGAATAACGATCACATTTTGGGAGATGAAGAAAAAGAAAATATGGAGAGAAGTCATGGTTTTGTGGTTGATGTAATTTAAGTTTTGTTCTAGTTTGTGTGAGATATGAAGAAATCATTCACATAAGAAGATGCTTTGTATATATACAAATAAAAATTTGGGTTACATTTGACTCCTTAAAATGACACTCTCTCAAAAGATAACATCAGAAAATGGTTTTATCCCATGTCACCTAGCTTCTGCAACTACATAAACGTATAAAACCACTCATCAACAATCCATTCTTTCCTTCAATAAACCATCAAAACAAAACATAGCTTTTCTTTAATCACCTAATCAGTCCTTAATTGCAATATAAAACCATCAACAACACATCGTTTAAGTCATTATTTGCAGTATATAACCACTAAAGCACATATTTTACTATCAGATCACTCCTTAATTGTAGACTGTAGTATTTAACCATTTAAAAGCACATATTTAACTAACCATGTAAGAATAAACAGAGTTTAGAAATTGCTTCATTTAGGCATTTCAACAAACATGTTATGTGCAGCTACCAAAAGCTCACGTCAATAGCAAAATCAGCTCTTGGAAACCAAATGTGATTCAAATTACAACAATTTCAGACGCAAACTATACTAAACAACACAAAAGATCCCGAAATTTCCAGAAAAGAGAAGAGAAGGCAATTGCCACAATTCATTTAATAAATAAGATCCCAAAAATTGATATAAAAAGCTTTCAACTTTCAGTGATTCAATGATTCTGCTTATTGAATGCAAACAAATACGAAATTTAAAGATTGAGTAACCTGTTCCATAGCAGCCTGAGCGGCGGTCATGAGCTTAGTGGCGAGACCGAGCTTGCAATGGGTATGAAGAGCGGCGAGATAAGTAACATAGCTGATGATTTTTAATTTCACACTTAAAAATACTTCCAATCAACGGAATCGGAGAAATCTCCGGTTTGATCGCCATCGCCAGAGACAGAGAGTCGGGAAAAAATTTGCGAAGGAGGAGAAGGACACAGCGTGTTCTTTTTCTTGCTGGGTCAAAAAGCATCAGCCAATCAAGGCTTGATACGTCTGCGGTTCTCTCTAGTTCCCAAAACTCTCTCAAGAGAGCTGACTCTCTTGATAATTATGTGTTTTGATTTATTTTAATTCAATTTAAAGCAGAGAACCCCACTCTAAATCAACTAAAACCTCCCATTGGAGATGCTCTAAGACCATCTTTATCAATGAGTTTTTAAAAAAATCTTAAGATGATATTAGTAATTTTTTAGTATTATTGCTAAGAACCAAAGTTAAGATTTACCTCTTTTTGGCTCTTAGGTTAGCAACTCCCTCAACTCATCTTAACTTTGGTTCTTAGTAATAATACTAAAAAATTACTAAGATCATCTTAAGATTTTCTTAAGAACTTATTGATAAAGATGGTCTAACATAGTCAAAAAGATGATTTTTGCTTATGCAAACCATTTTAAGCCATGAGATGTACACTTTGGTTTCGCATCATGTGTTTAGATTCGATATAGCATTTTGAGATTAAATTTTACGATACATTTGTTTCATAAAATTCGTTTCAAATAAGTAAACCGGACGAAATCCAGAATCATATAATCCGAATGAAATTGGATCTCTGGAAAGCTAAGTGCTGAATAACGCTTTCAAATATGCCAACACATCTACATTAAAGATGCATATATACACTCATTTTATAACAACACTATTGGTATAGTTTGGTACATACATCAAAACGTAATGCTTAAGTTTTCGATCTCCACTAAATTTCAAGTGGTATGACGTATTCTTGCCTTTAGATCCTCCATTAGTTGAAACAAAATAACTTATATTGATGGATAACGATTCGAGTTTCACTCTATTTTTTTTTTTTTTGGGTGCATCGGGCTTGTGTGCTACGTACAACAAAAGTCAGATTATATAATCTGACTTTTGTTGTACTTTAATTTGCTTGTGTCGCTTGTCGGTATTCACTTAATAATTGTAAAACTTAATTAAATAGTAAAAGCATCTTTAGGTAATAGGACACAATATTAAAAAGTAAAGCATGATCGTTTGGAGCGGCCAAAGGTTGCTATATGCTACTTTCTAGTTCATTTTTATGCGTTGGTTCGAAATTTAGGACCACATGTGGTGATCAAAGACTCAATATATATAGATTGATATTTGTCGACAGATTACGTCTGCAGGTCAGCTCCTTTTTCCACCTTTTCTGAATTAAATTATGTCATAACTTTTTACTATCATGCTTACGTTATATATAGATCCTCTATTTTTATTTCATTTTTATATTTGTTCCAATAGTGTGTCAACTATATGTTTTATCTCATTCTTGATCTCTTCATGGCAAAGTAGAAATTGGGAAAGAAAATGAGGAATTATATGTATGTAGGGTGTCGTGTCATGATAAAGTATGGACTATACCATATATATAAACTATAGTCTATATATATATATATATATAATAGGGAACAATCTATTTATTAAAAAAAAACTATAGTAAGAAAACATCTATTAAAAAGCACCAATTATTTCTAACTATTTTCATATAAACAGATCAAATTTTTTACGTGTCTGAAAAAATACTTGGAACTAATTTTCTCATCCATATAAATACACAAATCCACTATTAGTATATCAAAAGTATGACAGGAATGGAAGTTTATTTATGTCACTGAAGATGCTTGGCTCGGAGATTCATAAGGTAAACAAGACGAAGTTCTTGTATATCACACTTCTGATGGTTCAAATCATCTTTGCATCTGCTTGGTGCGAATACACAAATTCTGATTCACATACATTACTAGTTCACTGAGTAAGTAATGCGTTTTCATCCACTTGAAACATATTGTAAAATGTTGCTAGTACTAGATGCTGAGTACGAATTAATTTTGGAAACAACATAATAAGAAAAGAAAAACTAAGATCTACTTGATATATACAATACATATCAAAAGGTATTCGTCGTACCAAACCCCCTATGCATGGTCTCATCGAATTTTGTGGGAAACTATAATTTATGGATCTACTTGTGAATTCATGTCTGCTATACACCTCGAAAAGTTTTGGTCTGCTAGTTAAAGTGATCACTATACAACACACAACTAGCATAACATATATTATTATGCTCACAGTGCATCAATACTGTCTAGCTTCTTATTGTATACACATTTCTTTATTCAGACACAGTACACAAGCTGGGAAAGCATTTCCATTACCGGAAACCCAGAATCTCAAAAATCTCTCCCACTCTCTTCAAAAGAAACGGCTCACACTTTCTAGCTAGCCTTTCTTTCTTGCAAGTTATACGGTAAAAGAAAAGGCTAGCTAGGGCTCAATTGCTTTTACATGCTAAATTTGCTGTGACGTTTGCTAAAAGAAGTACAATGCATAATGATCAAGTACTAACATTCAAAGATTTCAACAGCAAATAGAAAAACAAAAATCGGTTTGCAAGTTTTAAAAACATTTATCTACGTATTTTTTAATTAGGATTGTACGTTTTCGAGTTTTTGTTAGAATTATTAGGTTTTAGGATTTTCTTATAAATAGTACACTTGAACTTAGGGTTTTCTTCATTTTGAGTTTTTGATTGATTTAGTAAAGAGGGTTTGAATATACTTTTAAAAAATTAGTATTCTCTATTTCTAAAGATCTATCGAGATCTTAACAATAATTTTAGGAGAGCTTGGTAGACTCGGATCGGAATTCGGAGTAGTATACTAAACGATTTTTTGTGTTACGTTATATTAATCAAAGAGATACTCTGCCTCAACCAGAAGCTCTGCTTTCTGGTTTTGGACCAGACAAGGCATTGGGCCTTTCTCAAAATATCAAGCCCAGCAAGCCCACAGTCGTTATCTCGTCCTCATCCTGCAACGGTAACAAATCCTCACAGTCAAACCGTACGACGGCTCCAGCTCATCTCCGTACAGGCGTCACAGCTCACAAAATACAATTGCACAACATATTTGATTCGCTTTGTTCCCCTGTCGTGATGTGTGCTTAGTGACGTGTGACCTAGGAGTCTCTATTTTGGGTATTTCTATATAAACCCTTTCTTATCATTGTAATCTTTTAAGCAGAAATATTCAATAAAGATTTTCTCTTCATCCTTGTCTTATTAAGACTTTCATGGTATCAGAGCTTGGTCATCCATGGCTGACAACTCTGACTCTTCCGCTCTTCGTTTTTCTCATTGTGTTACCTTAAAGCTTTCTTCTTCCAACTATTTGTTATGGAAGATACAGTTTGAAACTTGGTTAAACAATCAAAAGTTACTCGGGTTCGTTAATGGAGGAAATCCATGCCCTAATGCTACAAGATCTGTTCGACATGGAGACGAGGTTACTGAGTCGCCAAATCCGGAGTTCCTTACTTGGGTTCAGAATGACCAGAAGATTATGGGTTGGCTTCTCGGTTCGTTGTCTGAGGATGCACTTCGTTCTGTCTACGGTCTACACACATCAAGAGAGGTATGGTTCTCTCTAGCTAAGAAATACAATCGAGTCTCAGCTTCTAGGAAAAGTGATTTGCAACGACGCTTAAACTCTGTTTCAAAGGAGGGCAAATCTATGGCTGAATACTTGAACAGTGTTAAGCAAATCTGTGATCAGCTTGATTCCATTGGTTGTCCTGTTCCTGAAAATGAAAAGATCTTTGGAGTTTTGAATGGTTTAGGTAAAGAATATGTTCCTGTTACCACTATGATAGAAGGCTCCATAGATACTTTTCCTATGTCTTTTGAAGATGCTGTCTTTAAGTTGATAAATTATGAAGACAAATTGCTTAAGTATTCAGAGGGTCCGGCTGTTTCACCACACTTGGCCTTTGCTTCTGATACAAACTACTCAAATCGGGGTCGTGGAGGACGTTCTGGTGGCTATCGTGGTCGAAACAACTATTCAACAAAGGGAAGAGGTTTCCATCAACAAATCTCTAATGGCTCTTCCTCTGATTCTGGAACCAGACCAACTTGTCAGATCTGTAACAAGTATGGTCATGCTGCTTATAAGTGTTACAAACGTTTTGACCATGCTTATCAGAGTGAAGATCCTAGTCAAGCCTTTGCTGCTATGCGTGTGTCAGATGCTCACTCAAATCCCTGGGTAACAGACTCTGGAGCCACTTCTCACATCACGAACTCCATTGCTCAACTTCAAGAAGCTCAGCCTTATAGTGGTGAAGACTCTGTGATTGTTGGTAATGGTGATTTTCTTCCTATAACACACATTGGTTCAGCAGTTCTCTCAGGTAATCAAGGTAATATACCTTTACGTGATGTTCTTGTTTGTCCAAATATCACCAAGTCTTTGTTATCTGTTTCAAAGCTTACTTCAGATTATCCTTGTGCAATTGAGTTTGATTCTGATGGTGTGGTTATAAAGGACAAACAGACAAGACAGCTCCTCACCAAAGGAGTCAGACATAATGATCTGTACCTGTTGGAGAATCCGCAGTTTATGGCTTGTTACTCTTCAAGACAACAAGCTACAAGTGATGAGGTGTGGCACATGAGGCTAGGTCATCCTCATCAAGATGTTCTTCAACAGCTTTCAAGGAATAAGGCCATAGTTGTTAATAAGACAAGCCACAGTTTGTGTGATGCTTGCCAAATGGGAAAGATTTGCAGGCTTCCCTTTGCTTCTTCTAATTTTGTTTCAAGTAGACCTCTAGAACGAATTCACTGTGACTTATGGGGACCTTCTCCGGTTGTATCTCCTCAGGGTTTTCGTTACTATGTAATCTTAATCGATCATTATTCAAGATTCACATGGTTTTATCCTCTGCGTCTCAAATCCGACTTCTACTCTGTGTTTTTAAGCTTCCAAAAGATGGTTGAGAATCAACTTCAACAGAAAATCTCTATGTTTCAGTGTGATGGAGGGGGTGAGTTCATCAACAAGCAGTTTGTGTCCCATTTAACAAGTTGTGGCATTAAACAACTCATTTCTTGTCCTTACACTCCTGAGCAAAATGGTTTAGCTGAAAGGAAGCATAGACACATTACAGAGTTGGGGTTATCTATGATGTTTCAAGCAAAGGTTCCTCATCATTTGTGGGTAGAAGCTTTCTACACATCCAATTACTTGTGTAATCTCTTACCTTCTTCAGTTTTGCCTGGTCAGAAGAGTCCTTATGAAGTTCTTCTTGGCAAGCCTCCTGTCTATACAGCATTGCGTGTTTTTGGTTGTGCATGCTATCCAAATTTGAGACCGTATCAACACAACAAGTTTGATCCTAAGTCTCTTTTGTGTGTATTCACCGGGTACAATGAAAAGTATAAGGGTTACAGATGCTACCACCCTCCTACAGGCAAGGTATTTGTCAATAGACATGTTCTTTTTGATGAAACTAAGTTTCCTTTTGCAGATATATATAGAAACAAAGTCTCCTCTATAGAGTCTCCTCTACTCTCAGCTTGGCAATCTAGTTTTCAGCCTAGAGAAGACATCAATATCACATCATCTCAAGATTCTCAAGATTATGCAGTTTTTAACAATTTGCAGGAAGTAGAGTGTTCTAGAATTGTAAGAGAAGAAGGTACTGGGTGTACGGCAGACCTTGATTCTGTTCCTATAGGCAACAGCCTTCCTTCTCCTGCAATCTCTCAGAACACTACTCTTCAGACTTCTCCTCCGGGTTCACCTGCAGTTTCAGAAAACTCCTTCCAATCAACAGAAGATTCGATTATCAGTGATAATGACTCTCCTATACATTCACCAGTCCAACAAGAAGAGAATATTCAAGAACCTAGTCATCCTATGATTACCAGGGCTAAGGCAGGGATCATCAAGCCAAATCCAAAGTATGCCCTGTTCACTGTTAAAAGCAACTACCCTGAACCAAAAACAATTAAAACAGCCTTGAAGGATAAAGGATGGACTGGTGCTATGGGAGAAGAAGTTGAATCCTTTCATGAAACTCATACATGGGATTTAGTTCCTCCTGATCCAAATATTACTCCTTTGGGCTGCAGGTGGGTTTTTAAAACCAAATTAAAGGCAGATGGTTCTCTTGATCGTTTGAAAGCTCGTTTGGTAGCAAAAGGCTATGAACAAAAAGAAGGGGTGGACTATATAGAGACTTATAGCCCTGTTGTTCGTGTAGCTACAGTAAGATCTATATTACATGTGGCAATACTTAACAAATGGGAAATTAAGCAACTCGATGTCAAGAATGCTTTCCTACATGGTGATTTAAAGGAGACAGTGTATATGTATCAACCTCCTGGTTTTGAGAATCAAGATAGACCAGACTATGTTTGCAAGTTAAACAAGGCAATCTATGGATTAAAACAGGCTCCAAGAGCTTGGTTTGATAAATTCAGCTCATATCTGCTTGAATTTGGCTTTACCTGCACCTACTCAGACCCATCTCTATTTGTATATGTGAAAGGTAAAGACCTAATGTTCCTCTTACTTTATGTTGATGATATGTTGCTTACAGGAAATAACAGTGAGCTCCTTAAAACTCTTCTTGCCTCACTCAACAAAGAGTTCAGAATGAAAGACATGGGGCTGTTACACTATTTCCTTGGGATTCAAGCACATTATCACTCTGAAGGACTATTTCTACATCAAGAAAAATATGCCATTGATCTTTTGGTTGCAGCCGGAATGGCTGATTGTGCTCCTATGCCAACACCTCTACCACTGCAGCTAGATAAAGTCCCTGGACAACAAGAAATCTTTTCAGACCCTACATATTTTCGAAGCCTAGCCGGTAAACTTCAGTACCTTACTCTGACTCGTCCTGACATACAGTTTGCTGTTAATCTAGTCTGCCAGAAGATGCATTCACCGACTGTAGCTGACTTCAATCTTCTCAAACGTGTTCTGAGATATCTCAAGGGTACTGTACAAATGGGATTAAATCTTTCATCCAATACAGACAGCACAATGCGAGCCTACAGTGATAGTGACTGGGCTAACTGCAAAGAAACAAGAAGATCAGTTGGTGGTTTCTGTACTTTTCTAGGCACAAACATCATCAGTTGGTCTGCTAAACGACATCCTACTGTCTCAAGGTCTTCAACAGAAGCTGAGTACAGAACATTGTCTATTGCTGCAACTGAACTCAAATGGTTATCATCTTTACTTCGAGAAGCCGGAATCTCTCAACCTGACACGCCTGAACTGTACTGCGACAACCTTTCTGCAGTTTATCTTACTGCTAATCCTGCAATGCACAATCGATCTAAAGCCTTTGATGTGGATTTCCATTATGTTCGGGAACGTGTTGCCTTGGGAGCTCTGATCGTGAAACATGTACCTGCGGCTCAACAACTCGCAGATATTTTCACTAAGTCGCTACCTCAACAGCCTTTCTTTGACTTGCGTTACAAACTTGGCGTTGTCCTGCCTCCCACACCAAGTTTGAGGGGGTGTATTAATCAAAGAGATACTCTGCCTCAACCAGAAGCTCTGCTTTCTGGTTTTGGACCAGACAAGGCATTGGGCCTTTCTCAAAATATCAAGCCCAGCAAGCCCACAGTCGTTATCTCGTCCTCATCCTGCAACGGTAACAAATCCTCACAGTCAAACCGTACGACGGCTCCAGCTCATCTCCGTACAGGCGTCACAGCTCACAAAATACAATTGCACAACAGATTTGATTCGCTTTGTTCCCCTGTCGTGATGTGTGCTTAGTGACGTGTGACCTAGGAGTCTCTATTTTGGGTATTTCTATATAAACCCTTTCTTATCATTGTAATCTTTTAAGCAGAAATATTCAATAAAGATTTTCTCTTCATCCTTGTCTTATTAAGACTTTCACGTTAAAAATTTAAAATGTTTCCAGTTTTAAAATAGAAAAACAATATTGCAAACATAGTTGCTGTTGAACATGTTTGTTTAGATCATCATTCACATGGCTTAGAGTTAAGGAAAAGCTAGCTAGTGTGTACTGAAAGACCTTAGGGCATTTATTTACTTGTAAAAGTTGAACGCAAGTGTTGTTTTGTCCCTTTCTTTTTCAGAAAGAAAAGGGTTTTATAATTAATTAGGGTTTTTCGTACATTATATAGCGTAAGCATCTGAAAAACAGTGAAGACAGAAGAGAGAAAGTGATAGTGGGGAATCAATTGCTGATTCACGAGTCTAATATACTTTGTGTCTTCATAAGCTACTCCGTACGATTTTATAGGGGTAACATGGGTTGGACTTGGAGAGTGAAAAAGCAACTTAGTGTTGGCTAGCCAAAGAGAAGAAGGACAAAGTTTGATGTTAACTTAATCCAAGTTCCAACCAAACCCAACCTGGATTACTATTTATAACCACAATGTCCTGAATTTTAGAGAGAATATTCCAAAGTAGAAACCTAGGTGGCTTTCTTCTATTCGTCTGCTCTCATAAGCGGAAAGTTTTTAAGTTTAGAAAGTTGGACATATAATACTTACATATAAATTCATATTATGATCCTTACAAGAAGAAAAAAAAAACATACACAATTTGTAGTGATTGACTTTCGATGTAATAGTTATGCCCATATTCCACCTCTATAGATATCACTATAAGGAGAAAAAAAAAAAAATAGATATCACTATATATGTATTTGAGAATTTTTTTCCTCTCTCTTTTCAATTTTTATTTTCCAATAATAATACCGCGAAATTTTTTAAAAAATTGATAAATCCAACTATAAAATACATGCATGAAATGCTTAAAATATCATTGATCTGAGAAGCTGAAAAAATCTACCGCGTAACCCGTTAAGATGACCCATTTATGTTTTTGATTCGTTATTTTTCAATAATTTAAAGCCTTTGTTCCAAAAATCTCCGCCTACCCCGATTACTCCCCGCTTAATCGTTAGGCTTACTCTCTCCGCCTCGATTAATGACTAATCCCTTAAAAAAATCAGTCACCCGATTACTCTCCGCCTAATCCGATTAATTCCCGCCTAATCCGATTATTTTCCGCCTATTTTTATATATCTCGATTCTTTTTTGATTGCAAGTATAAAACAACTCTTTTTTTTATTATTTAAACATTTGAATTAGAAGTTTGTTATATGTTTTACAATAATTTACGTTCAAATTTTTAATAAAAGTCATAATTTTTAATAAAAAATCATAAAATTTGCCTTAAAATAAATTTTTATGTGTTTACTACAATTTTGAAAACAATATTAGATTAATATATTTTTAAAATTATTAAAATAACCTTAAAATTAATCCCCGATTTTAATCTGATTTTCCCATTAATCGCTAGGCCCATATCTAACGTCCGACTTGCGCCTAGCGATTTTTTAAAAAAGGATTTAAAGTGATGTAATTTAATGGTATTTTATATTTTCTTCATTTCAAAATATAAGATGTTTTGGAAAACATTTTTGTTTCACAATATAAGTCGTTTTTAAGTTTTTATACAAAATATATATTATTTTAATTTTTATAATTATTTCTATTATGTAGTCTCTCTTATAATTGGCTAAACTCTTAAAAGTAAATCTTTTTAATCAGTGTATTGTTAGCTAAAACGCTTTATATTTTTAAACGGATAGAATATCATTTTAGGTCATAACAAGTGGGCGGAAAATGGGTTTTGTTCTTTGCATTCAAATACAGCGTTGTTGGGTAAGCGTGTTTTGACACACTTTGTTATTTTTTTATTTTATTTTTTTAATAATTTATCTCGTGGATGATGCATGCATATTTTCAGTTCACGAACATTCCTCTCTAGATATCCACGCCTTGATTGCTGCCCATAATCTTAGTATTAATTTACTTTTGTGGTTTATGAAAGAGATTTCAGAATTGTTGGGCTGTTGTTATCATGTTGGTATATTGGGTTTAAGAATCAACCGGCAGACGAATCTTTATGTTTATTACCGAGAAGAAATTAAACAAAGAGTCATTTTCATTATCATCATGGGAAACAAGTTGTGTTCATTGTCGGGTTCTCTAAAATTTTGGTAGAAAAATAGACGAAATGGGAAACCAAGCTTCTACTATCCAAAAATAGTTACTGATTTACAAAGTTTTTTCTTCCGAACCGGTATGTACATAACTCCGACACAATATATATATATATATATATATATATATATATATATACTAATTTCCACATAGCTTTAATTAGGTTATAGTTTAGGGTATAATTAAAGCAACAAAAATGAAACAAAGCCTAGTTCGATTAAAAATGATTTTTGCTTTAGGTTATCAATTTTTGTAACTATCTAACATCTATATTTAATGTATAAAATATCTCACAATTTGAAGTACATTTCTTTGTCTTTTCTTTTGTTTCTAATTTGGTTCAATTTAATTTATTATATAGAAAACAAATATTCTAAAGATGTAAGTTTTTTTTAGTTCGAATTTTCAATATGGCATGGCTAGGATTTATAATGTTAATTACTTGGGGTCCAAAAACACATGTGCTCTTAAACAACATTCATAGGACTTTCCTTTCCTTCTTTTTGTGGGTTGGCCCTTTCTGGCCGCTTCACATGCACGAGGATCGGACGCTTCCTCGACTCTGACTCGATCATATCATTTTTGTTTTTGCTATTTAAGTGAAAAACTATGATTGACCAAGCTTCCTTCATTTGCACAATTGCTTTCCTTTAACCTATAACAAAAAAAAAGTTCTTTGTAAAATAATAGACATAAATATTTTCAGTGTATATTACACATATGGAATGGAACTGTACAATGACCGCATTCTTTCCCTTCATTTTTTAATGTGTATATATATTCTTACATTATGTGGCATAAATAAATGGTTTTTCATTTTATTCAAGTGGAGTGTGGAAAAAGCTCTTTTACCCACCATTTCTCTCTCTATACACTATACTAAATAATTCTTTCTCGTTTTTTTTCTTTAATTTTTCTTTTGTAAAAAAGGTAACTTTTAGGCACTACAAATTGACACCCTCTCCCCTTTCCTTATCCCTCAAATTCACTTCCAAGCCTCTCTCATCTTCTCTCCTACTTGTCTCTCTCTGCTTCCTTGTTTACACATACCAACAAAATCTCTAACAAGAAATCTTCATCCTTAAACCTTATGGCAACTGTTGTATATCAATCTTATTTTGAGTCTCAACACTTTGAGCCAAGAGCTCTCAGACTCAGACTTTCTTCTCATACAAATCCTCACTTATCCACACCTCTTAAATCCCATTTCCAAGATTCTTCCATTGCTCCACAAGACAACACTACTACCATTAATGCAGCCTCCTTTTCCTTATCAGGTCCCAACCCCGGCTCTAACTCGGACGCTAACTCGGGAAGTTGGAGCTTCCTCGAGTCCCTTTCAAACTCGAGCTCTAATGATAAAGAGAAGAAGACATTATCACTATTTCAGTCTCCATCTGCTCGTAGAACTCTCAGCGATGAGAGCTTGGCATTGTGCACTGAGAGCCTCGGGAGCGAGACCGGCTCTGATATCATTCGTGAAGATGAAGATATGTTTTCGATTTCATCTAAATTACAAACCATGGAAACTAGAACTACGTCGACAACATCAAGCCCATCACGACAAGATATGAAGAGGAATACGATGGCTTCACTTCCACCTCCTTTGGCAAGTATGAGAGGTTTTGATTGCATTGAAGTCAAGTCACACCGTGAAAATGGAAGATTGGTAATAACGGCCACGAGACCACCTCCGCGTAATCGTTGCCTTCAGGACCGAAGCAATGGATGTGTAAGACTCGCTATCTTGATTGATTCTGATGACCACATAGAGACAGAGACCAAAGAAGAAGAAGAAGAGACAATCGAGACCGTGAGAAATACCGAAGAAGAGATTCCAGTATACGAAGAAGAAGTTGAAGAAAAAAAAGAAGAAGAAATCAAAGTAAAGAGTGTTGAGAAAGCACAAAGATCAAGAAGATGTATTGAAGGAGATCGAGAAAACAGAGGATTTCTAAATTGGGAATCTTTATGTGTTGCCACTTCCTAAATAAAGAATCTTTCTACTCCTTTCCTTTTTTAAATTTCTCTGTAATCACAGTTTCACATCCCTTTTTTTACTCCTGCATTTTGTTTTCGTTTTGTATAAATAACAACGTTTTTTTATCACTCGCTATGGTAAAAGTTGAAACTGAATCCTGGATTATATAGATGGACTTCCGACAAAGACCTCAACTGTTAATTCACTACGTAGGGCTTGATTGGTTCTCCCGCTAGCACCCTCCTAGCGGTTGCTAGCGGTCGGCTGCGGTTATTAGCGGTTGGTACCAATCATAGAAACCGCTCCGTACCGCTTCAAACCGTTCGAAATCGCTGAATTTCAAAAGCTCTTTCCCGCAAGCGTTTGCGGTTGCGGGCGGTAGCGGTTGGATTTTAAAAAAAAAAAAAAAAAAAAAAAAATCAAACGTTTACTTATAATTATTATAAAATATATTAATCTTATATATATCTTTCATCTTTGTATCACGTTCTCATCAGAAACCCTAATCAATATTCTAAAACCTTATTTTCTCAATGTCTTCCACCCAAACTGATGAAAATCAATTTGAATATTTTTTTCTTTCATTATATATTGCTTTTCTTTTTGATTGAATATATGTTTCGATTTGTTTTCTCGAATAGAAAATTACTTGCTTTTTGATTGAATTCAACGTTATTTACAGTTTGTTCCATTACTTGATACAATTTTTGGTGTTAACGACCCAGCATAAAGTACTATCTTATTATAAAATTTTTTTATTTTTGAATAATTATTTAGTACTTTATTTATGGTTTTAATTATTAAGCATGTTCAATTTTTCTAATATTATCATAATAATATATTGGTGTTTTTATTTCTTTTTTTTTTTGTAATATTTTTTATTTTTTTAGTCATTTTTTATTTAACTGCTACCGCACCCGCTGGTTTACCAGTCATAAAACTTCCGCAAACGCATCCATTTTCAAACGCTAAACCAGTCGTTCAAAACGCTTGGTAACGCTTGAAACCGCAATCGCCCGCTTCCGCAAACTCCCGCAACCGCAACCGCAACCGCTGCGTTTAAACCAGTCAGACCCGTAGATGTTTGAGTTTGCGTTTACCTAATCCAAAACATGAATTAATGTTTTCTCAACTATTTATTTGTTTAATCGCATAAACAACGCTTTTCATGCAGAGTGTTATCAAAATCAAATTATAATAAAACCCAATAGTAGTCGCTAGTTAAATATGATGTAATCACATTAAATTAAACTTACGTCAGTTAAACTGAATTTAATTACGTAAGGAAAATTATAGAAGAAATTTGGGTGGTGGACAGTTAGTTAATATGGTTAGGTGAGATTGGATGAAATGTCTGAAGGAAGTGGCAGACTGAAATATTTGGGTAAGGACGATTGTACCACGAAGGTGCTTCATCATGGGAACACACATCACTTCCCTCTGTCTTTTCTTGTTAATTTTTCCACGTTTTTTCTTTTCAAATTTAGTTATGAACCATATCTCCAAGACTTGTATACTCAGTATCTAATTGAATATTATAAAAGAGACTCCACTTCGTTATTATTTTATATTTTTCATCAACAATTACTAAAATCTGGAGCATTCAATTCATTTTCATCCCGGTTTGTCATACATATAGTATATTGTGTAATTGGTAGATTCCATTTCACTAATATATATTTAACGGGTCAACGGGCGGGTTTAAATAATTAACGGGTTTAAAGATATCAAAAGATTTTTTTATATAATTTCAATAATTAATATAGTTTAATCTAATTCAATATAATTCAAGAATGTCTTATTCTAATCAATTCGACAATTTAACACAATGATGTTCAATAATCAATTCGAGAGTCATAATTTAACACAATTCGACAATTTAAAAAAATTTATATAAAAAAATGCTATTCGAAAATTATATATCATTTTACAAGATGAGATTGAAAATGTTAGTAAGATTCGTAATCTTTGATGAAGCTAAACAATATAAGTCGAATCCTATATAAACAAACAATAATTTAAGTTACCTAAATCTTTGTTTCTAAGTAAGATTCGTAATCTTTGATGAAGCTAAACCATATAACTGGAATCCTAAAAATATATTTCAGTTTGGAAAATTTTTTTTGAAATTATTGTCAAATCTGTTTGTTATATATGTTATAATTCTATATTCCTCTTTGCTACCTTAGAATATACCTTTTACTAAGTATTATCTAACTAATATCTTCCCAAATCTTCAAAGATTTTAATCGACTATCTACAACTATAAATAACCCTCTTCGTTTTACCATTATACTCACCAAAATCGGCTCTTTCTCTTTTCTTTTAACCTGCAAAAAACAAAAAAAACACAACAATGGCTCAGCTTACTCGATACACACCAATCAACAACTTGAAGCCTTTAAAAACGGCTTGGAGAATTCAAGTTAGAATACTTCATTCCTGGATTCATTTCACAAAAGGTTCTGGCATGTCGTTAGAAATGATTCTAGCTGATAAGGATGTAAGTGCTATTCAAACATTTTTCATTTATCATTGTAATATATATGAGTTACGTTATAACTCATCTTATTTCTTTTACAGGGTAACAAAATTCAAGCAGGCATCAAAAAGGAACACATCAGCAAATTCCAGCGTTATGTGAAGAAAGGAGATTGGAAGATAATTGAGGAATTCTCGGTTAATAAGGCAACAGGAACATATCGATCAACAACTCATTCCTACAGAATCAATTTCCACTACGCTACTGTCTTTTCTCCCTCACCATCCATTTCTAATGAGGTTTGGCTTGACTTAGTTGATTTTACAACTATTCTGTCTGGTAACTTGGATCAAAATAAGTTGGTAGGTGAGTATTTTTTATAATTATTTATTTTGTATTTAAATATTACGTTAATCATTGGGATATATATTTACATCTATGATTCTGTTTTAGATGTTCTGGGTCAATTGGTTAACGTTGGAGAAGCTCAAATAATTGATGTCCATGGTAAACCTACCAAGAAGATTGATTTTCAGCTAAGAGACACTGAGTAAGCATTTTTGTTTTTTTTTTTACATAATTTTATTAAACCTTTTCTTCTGATTTATTATCTTGGTTTTTTAATTCTATAATTTTTCTTTGGTTAGTGATAACCGTCTACCATGTTCACTATGGGGAAAGTTTGCTGACCAAATTAGCAAAGTTGCGCAAGAGTCTCTTGGTTCTGTCGTTATTTGTTTGATAAGGTGGGCCAAGTTAGGAGAATACAAAGGTATGTAATGTTATTATTGGTGAATAACATGACCCTATATAAAACCACACCATCATATATTTATCGTTGTTTGCCATTATGACTTGCAGAGATTAGGAGTATTTCTAATGCTTTTGATGCTTCGGATGTTTTAGTCAACCCAATTTTGCCGGTTGTTGATGACTTTAGGAGAATGTGAGTAATCTACAAACTTTTACATACTTTTGTTTTTGTAATAGATTAAAATTTTGCTTTTAATCTTTAATTTGTTGTGGTTCAGGCTTCCATCTGATGGACTTGCCTTGACTATCATGGGACCTAAGCCTAGATTCGAGCCTCTAAAGGTGCGTGAACAGAGGTCCCTAGGGTTACCTCTCAAGACTATTGCCGAGCTTAAGGCCTCTTATGAGGTATTTGCTACAGCTTTAATATAGGCAATATTCTAACTGTATTTGGGAATTATATTAAATCTTCACTCACCCTACATTATTTTTCTAGATTGAGAAGGTTAAGATCTTCTGCACCATTTTGCAAATTGACTTGGACTACTCCTGGTATTACTATGCACACATCAAATGTAACAAAAAAGTCTTCCAAACTAAGAAACTTCTTAGCGATGGTGCCAAGAAGATATTGAACAGATGTGAGAAATGTAATGCAGAAGTTTCTGCAGTTGAAGCAAGGTCATTGCTTTAAACCTACCTTAAATTACAGATTTGTCTTCGTGATTAATAAGATATATTCTCACAATTTTTATATCTGTCTTAGGTACTGGCTCCACCTAGACGTTATGGACAACACGGGGGAGACCAAGCTTATGTTGTTTGATAGTTTTGTTGAGAAAATAATCGGAACTCCTGCTTATGAACTCTTGGAGGGCACTGATGAAGCGGTAATATGTAATCATATGAATTTAGCTCCATTCTTTTCTTGCTAGATTATAATCTTATACCTATACTTTATACAGGAACTTGATGATCCTCTTCCACCTCCTGATGTAGTTAAAAACATCATTGGAAAGACTTATCAATTTGTGGTAAGTGTTGAGCAAGAAAACATCTCAAGAGGAAATGATGAATACAAAGTGACTGAGGTTTTAACAAGTCAGAACCTCAATCAAGCTGACCCTAAAGATGAATGTAATTATTCTTTGGATCTTTCATCCATGAGTTCCAGTGACCAGGTAATACATTTTCCTAATTTGAGTGTGTTTTATATTATGTGGTAATGTTTATTGTGAGTTACTCGCCTAATTAAAAACGAAATATGTTTTAGGTTTTGATGCTGACTAATAATTCTGATAAGGAGGGCACTTCCAATGATGTTTTTTCTACCCCCTCTTCAAAGAGAAAAGAAGATTTCTCGGATGGATCTGATCAAAACTCCACAAGCAAGAAACAATGCATGGAAAAACAATCCGATGTTAAAGTTGATGGTGTCATTGATGTAGAAAATCCGAAGGAACATGATCTTCCTAAGTTCATAAACAAACTTGATGAGGCAGGTGAACAAGTCATCACCAAAGCAAGTGAAGAAGAACAGAAAAAGGTTCTTTTGAAGAAGATTAAGGTTGAGAAGATCGAAGGTCAGAATGGAGCAAAGTGAGGGAGCCAAGACTCAACAATTTAGAATAAAGTTCATCTGATGAATTTAGGTTTTATTTTATGTTAGTTATCTTTTCAAACATTGTTTCCCCTTGCTTTCATTTCTATCTAAGCTTTCAAAAATAAGTACCTTCATTGAGTAAATTTAAGATCTAATAGCTTTTGAACCAAGCCATATTCATATGCTGTCTCCGGTATATCTAACAAGAGAGAAATCTTATTGATTCTACTTTATAAACTATCCATAATCCTAAAACCATTATAACTGAAAATAAAGTATAGCATGATTACTTTAACGGGACTTACTTATTTTAATGGCTTTTTCCAGACTGATCTTTATCCAATTTGTTGTAACTGCTTTAGCATAATCCTGTAAATAAATCAACAAACAGTTATTTTAATGGTAGTTTAGATCCTTCATAAATTTGTAAATATAATTTTGTAATCTTAATAACAATAAAATATCTAAATAATATCCAAAATCTATAACAAGTTCTACAACAGTTTGCTGATAATTTATATTGAATCCGAATTCAATATTAAGTATCTTGAAGACCTAAATTTATGGAAACTTTGATTATATGCAATCATTTGTATATTGGGTTATTCTGTTGTATTATCATGATAATCATTCTTAATCATTATCTACCTCATATTTAAATAATAATAAATGAGATATATCAAACAAACACATCCAAACGATTCATATTCCCATATCTAATTCTAAATATATTCTTTGAATCTATTCAGTCATATTCGTCTATATATACCTATTTTCTTCTCATATCATCACAGAAACCATTGACTCCTCTGCATTCAATGCAAAGAAACAAACGTGTATATCCCATGGAGTTAGTTCGCAGTGTGTCTGATTTGCATGTAAACTCGACAAAATGGAGGATTTATGTTAAGATTATGTGTATGTGGGAACATGATTTGGGTTCTGCTGGATCTGAAACACTCATGATCTTGGCAGATGAAAAGGTATCAAGCTGTTGCTTCACTTTCTGTTTAGTTTTATCTTGCAATAAAACTATTTTTATGTTTCTCATACAAGTATTTTAAATGTTTTGGTTCTATAGGGTAGAAGAATCGATGCAAGGATTCCATCTGGGACATATCTTTGGAATTTTCGACCAGTACTGAAAGAAGGATTCTGGTTTCATCTCTCTGATTTCCAGGTTATCCAACCAGAGAATAGAATCAGATATTCACCATCTCTATTTGAAATCAGGTTTATCTGGGAAACAGGAATGTGGCCTGTGAAACAGAGATCATGGAGTAACTTCTTTGAGTTTGTTTTCCCTATTGAAGTCCAATATGCTATGGAATCGAATAAAGAAATTGTGACTGGTAGAGATTTCTTGAAATTTTTTTTTATGTGGAATCCATATATTTTTGATTACTGATTATATTTCGTTTATATTTCCATTTTTTGAGTTTAGATGCTATTGGTGTGATTGCTGCTGTCAATACTACTCGAAGATTTCCTTATGTTTGCCCTCGAGGAGGTTCAGACAATGAGTCAAGATTTGTGGCTTTTAAGATAAAGGACAATATGTAAGTTTTTCTCTTAATATGTTTTATTATATATGTAAGATCAAAGATGTTTTATGATATCTTAAAACATATAAACATAATGCTATTCATGAAATATTATTTAGGGGTGGAATAATTGAGTGCATTGCTGTTGGTATGTGTTGTGATTTCTTTATGACCAACTGGTCTGCTAAGGTCGACTTGGTTACTTATAATTATGAACCAATCGTGGCTGTTCTTCGCAACTGGAGAATTACAGAGTTTGATGGTTAGTTCTAAAAAATCTTTGTTTCCTTTTGTTAATTAGACTATCTTATGTGTTTGAAATAGTTAATATTTCTAAATTATATATTTTACAATGGTTCTATAGGAAGAAATGTCTTGATGAGTGAATTTGGTTGTTCCCGTTTGTACCTTGATCCAAATTTTCATGACTTGGATATTCCACAATACGTGTAAGTATCATTTTTACCAATTATACAATTGACTATTAATGTTACAAGGAGACACACTAATTTGGTCTATGTTATTTCACAGTCGTAGCTTCACT
>NW_003302553.1:2393880-2406782 GCF_000004255.2 Arabidopsis lyrata subsp. lyrata
CCAACTATTATAAGGGAAAATATATCTAAAATAAATTTTATAGTATTATTTACTTCTACAATCAAAATATACAAATTATCGTCAAATAACTACTACACAATATAATATCCAAATAGTAATAAACATAAAACTATATGATTAATTCCCTTTTATACTAAACTATTACACTATGTTATTTTTACATATTTCAAATTAAATGAACAATATATTTCAAAAAAAAATAATAAAACCCCGTGCTGTATAGCACGGGTCATGATCTAGTTATTTTATATTTTTCATCAACAATTACTAAAATCTGGAGCATTCAATTCATTTTCATCCCGGTTTGTCATACATATAGTATATTGTGTAATTGGTAGACGATGTGAATTTAGGTTTGGGTGTGATCTTTTTTACTGCAGATGTTTTGTATTAGATGCAGTTGTAGATTTAAAAATTGATGAAAGTTTAGTTTTCAAAAATTACTTAATAGATTTATAATGTAAAACTATATAGAAGAATAATAATGCAAAAAAAAAGTTGACAAGGGACGGTAGTGTCCGTACAATGACAACGTCATATATGCTAAAAGCTATCCGAGTCTCCGCCTCTGATTCTCTCTATGGCCTCAACCTCTCTCTCTTAGCCCCACAGAGTAAAAAAATGCTTTTGGTTGAAACTCGTTGATATTTTCCAATTAGGATTTAAATAATTTTTACAACAAGAGCTAACTAAACATACTTATATTTATAAGAAAAACTAATATTAAAGGTAGAAGCTAAACATGCTTAAGATACGAGTATCGAAAACAATAAAATGTTAATCTATTTATGCTTAGTCGTCAAAAATAATGCTCGTTGCAAACAGCGATGGGTTTTACATAATATTGGCCAAAATTTTAGTTATTAGTTTGCACCCCATACATAATTGATGTAGAATCACATCATCTTTATTTGAATTTTCTACGACCACCTTTTGTCTACTTTACATTGGAAATAGTAATGTTACATGCACCCGTTTCTACACCAACGTAATTAAAAATATATATTATGCATACGTATTCATGTTTTAGTAGATTAACACATTTGGTTTTTTAATCTAATTTTAGTGGGGTTGTTTGAATTTGATGTATATATATACGTGCGATCCTTTTCAAGTTTCTTTTTCTGCAAAGCAAAGTTGTTTGCATGGGATCTGCGTCTATCCATTTGCGTAATCTTTTAAAAATGTTTAGGCTGGCAATATCTGTAGAAGGAAAACAGAAAAATATATTTTAAGCCGTCGATTTTTTCATAAAATGATGTTACTAACCGGTATTCACTATATATATATTTAGAAAAAATTGTTTCTCATAAAAATAAAGTATGTATAAACAGAAAAGCCATAAATGAAGCTTAGGTTCATGCCATGCCCAGTTCACACCCTTTTAAATCGATCTAATCCATTAGCCCTAATCAATTTTTTTTTTTTTTTTTGCCCTTATATGATTCATGACGCAATCCTTTATTTGGTATGTTTCAAATTAGGTCAGACCTTAATATATAACAAACTGCATAATATTTACATATAAACATATAAAGCGAGATGATGCAACAATGTGGAAATTTAGAGAAGAAATTAAATGAAATCACGAAAAGTAGAATTGGGTGTTTTCTTGGTGGCTAAGAAGAGCAAAAGGATTGGTGAATGGTGAATCACATAATATGTCTTCTTTCTCATCCATCCTCACTTCTCAATGGAATGACCCATTTGCCCTTCTAATCATTTTTCTCCTTTCAAATTTAACAATGAACTAAATATATGTAATGCTAATGGAGTCTTCTTTAAGTAATGGTGGGATGCCTTTTGATTCTTTATGTGTCGCTCTCTTTGACCGGTTAATTAGATTATTTAATTAGTTCATGACTTTAATTTGCGGAATATCATTAACAAAAATATAATTTGCCAAAGTAGTAATAATAATTAATAAACCACTACTATTTCATACAAAAAAAAAACCACTATTGTATTCATTCATTTTCTAATCGTAGAACTTCGGAGGAGTAAGTCCGGACATAAACTTTATGGTATTTTTGCTAATTCCTGGTCGTAAATTCTGCGCATTTTTTGTTTCGATTATGATCCAAATTTTAAACTGATCAAAAATACTGATGGCATAGCAGTGTGGCAATCTCTTTGTTAACATATATATATATATATATATATATAACATTCCAACACAAATCCGATGACAATGAGTTAATGACATTTTATAATCTCTCTATAACCAGTAAAGTAGCTGATCAAAATTGGATTATATTCATGCATTTTTGTCCTTGTTTATATTCTTAGCTCGGAGAAATTAACGTTTGGTATCCAAATTATAATTGTAATGGTTTGTTTCTTGATAGCTCATATCAATTTTGTCAACAGCTTATATCACATTTTTAAATTCATTTAGATTGAAACCTTCTCACGTCAAATTTGCAGATATTTTCTTCATTTCATTTGTATATTCTTCATTTTCGGTTTGCCTCGGGCCCGCGTCGTAGTGCAACATGGCGACACAACCAAATCGTAGCAACTCTATTGGTAGACTCTTGTCCTAACTTAATTGTTTTGTATATTAATTAGAAACGTGTGCATGGTTTAATGACGTTCATCTTCGTTTAATTCATATATACATAATTATAATGATTGGGAGGAACATAAAATTTAAACGAAAGAGGACCCTCCACAAGAAGTCAGGAGATTATAATTTTTGGACACGAATATGAAAAGTGTTTTTTTTTTTTTATAAAGGAAAAAAAAGCATTCATCACATTCACAACGCATATATACACTTCACACTTGTGTTTCTTTTTTTAATTATAATTTGTGAAATTATTTTGGATAATGCACTGCAAAATCCGTAGGACCCAATCAGATTTCAAAATTTTGAGTTATGTGACTATGCCCACGAACTAATAGCATTTGGTAGCTTCTAAGAATACTTCATATTATTTGCATATATAAATTACCTATTTATTGTTTATAAAATTTTGGTTTATTTTTATCTCTATATAAGTAATTATACATTGTAACCTCTCTTTTTTTTTTTTTTGAGAATTCAATACAATTTTCTATAACATTTCTCGTGTTTTTACTCACATGAAAAATTTATCGAAATTAATAGCACTATTAACTCCATATTTGTTGCCTAAATACGAACCAGTTATTTTAACCTTTCATCTTTAAGAATTTCAAATATTTTTTTTTGTCGTAATTTAAACCTCATGTCCTACTTATATTTGGATTTGTTCATTTGATTGGAAAAACAGTTTGAACCTTATGTCCTACTATATATATATAATTATAAACACAGAAAAGTTAATAAAAAGAAAAGTGGCGAAAAAAGGATTCTCTCGCTCTCTATCTCTCATATCATTTAGATATGGACGTGTCGACAACGTACACATAACGAAAAATTCACATGTCCTTCTCTTTTCTTTTTATTTCGGGATTTATAAGTGTATCTACATTTCGACAAAAAAAAGTGTATCTACATATGGTCAAGACTTCAATCAAAAACGGTCCAAACTCCAAAACTGGAAAAAGAGGAAAGCAGAAGATCTAAATGTTGATTATTAATAGATATGGAAGAGAAAATCAAGAAATTTTAAAGCAATAAGATCTTCATGTTTCTCTCTTTCTTTCTTTTTTGAATTTTGCTCACCTTTTTTTTTTTTGACAGCCCATCCTCCAACCAAACACTATAATATTCTATATAGTCTCCGACCATTTACCTGTATCGAGTCCAAAGTTTCATGCAGCATTCTTGGAAATTACTTTTTCAAATTTCTTCAATATAGCTTTTGAATAAAATTTGTTTTTCAATATTTGATCATATGACAAAATAACATGGTTTTTCAAGTAATTCAAGATCAAATAAAAAGGCAAATTAAAGCAAATTGAATCACGGATATCAACTATTCACTTCGGTCAGTGATTATTACTTATATTCATGTTGAAAAATAGCACTAGCATAGAATCACCAAACATCGATGTGTTAAGTAACTTATTTTTTAGACTAGTTTTCTTTTACTTATAACAAAATAACCATACTCGAACAGTACCACAATTCACAAACAAGTTTTAGATGCTTTGATGCAACCTTTAAGTCAGATTTAAGATATGTATATATAACAATAATCATAATAATATTATGAACCGTTTAAGAACTATCTACATATATCAAATATCATACTAGTGATGAAAGTTACCCCACCAACAAACAAAAAAAGAAGAACTAACTTTTGGGGTTTAACATAAAAAAGAAACATACAGTTCTTCTCTTAGCCGTTCACTATCCTTTGTGGGCTGACAATGGAGTCTTCCCTCCTGCAGCAGCATGTCGCAGATTCTCTGCATAGAGTGTTTTACTATTAGTAAAAATTGCTTTAAAGTTTAAAACATTTACTTAAAATGTTTAGTCTTAAAGAAAAACACTTGCCTCGATGCCTCTCAAGTTCTTCATAGAGTTCTTCTTCCCATTTCCGACGTATCTCTGAAAAACTGAGGAAGAAGGATACATTAACGCTAAATAAAAAAATAAATCAATTTCAGGCTTTAAAAACGGTAACTTTAGCACGAGCTAACTCACCAACGGCTATTAGTTACTCCCTTCTTGGTCGACTCATTGACTTGAGTTGGTTCAGTTCCTGGCTGCATCACTCTGCTTGTGTTCAGTGTACGTTTGGAGCTTTTGAGCGGGCTAGGCATAGCATCACTGATTGCTGAGAGTCGTCTACTCGGAAGTCGTTTAGGTGACTTGCTTATAGTTGGTAGGTTTGGTAAATTGTAGCTATTGGTGTCTCCAAGTGCACCTTGTGGTGTTCCTGGTTTCATAGCATTGTGGAATTCTTCAAGCAGAGGGGTCTGCAACCTTTTCAAATCCTGAGCCTTGACAACAGACAAATCAACAAAAAACACAAGTGACCAAGATTCAGATATCAATCACAAAACCTCATTTTTGTAGCAGAATTGCATTTAAAAATTCCAGGTAGACCAGGCAAAGAAGAGCCACAGTTGCAGAGGAGATAATTATGACATTGGAGTATTGAAATTGGAAAGGGGTATAGTACACAAAGCATGAAAGCCAGAGTTCAACGTCACTATGTCCATGTTTTCAACATTAACCAAGTTTAAGATGTTTTCTTGCTTTAAAGTTCCAAAATTTCCTATTTACCAGGTCTTTTAAGTTCAAGTTTAGTAAATGAATCTGAGCACAATAGTAACTGATTTCACACCTATGTACTACAAAAAGGTCTTACCTTCTCATCCAAAAATGATTTTATTTTCAACTCTGTTGCTTTATAATCGTCCTCTGCAACGGAAGAGCCACCAGCAAATGTTAAGCTGGTTTCCTCATCACATGGAACCCCAGTTTTGAGTTCAGCAGCTTGGTAAGAAAGCAGGTTAGATTTGCTTTTCATCACTTCTGGGCTTTCATCAAACTTGCAAGACCAGTTATCCGTTGAATCACACATGGGATTAAAACTCTGTTGAAAGTCAAAAAGTTCCTTCCCTGTCAGTCTAACTGTAATCAACAGACATGTTTTAAAATCTGGAGGATAGATTTATCACCTTGTTTAAATCGGTGGATTGTGACAAAACGTTGTTTCTGACTGATTCAATGTTGCAGAGATCATCCATGTCGGTCTGACAAAGGTCATCAGAGTCTCCATCTCGCCAACCGAATCCTGAGTTATTTGACTTCTGTGGGTATATAATGGAACTCCTCAAGCTTCCCAGTTCACAGACATCCTTCAAGCCTGAACAGGTTGACCTCCTGATCAACGAATTTATTCTGGCACAATAGGGTAAGTAAAATAAGAATCAAGGGATCAATATCATGGATAGTAAGAAAACTAGAACTGCAAGAAAAAAAACTTACGAACTCCTAACATTCACTCCTTCTGTAGTTATTGGGTTCCCGCATTCCTGATATATTAGAAAGGAGGTCAGAAGGTTGAAGAACCAGAATAAAGTTTACTGCATAATATACTAACCGTAAGTAAATTACGGTAAGCTGAAAGAGATTCCTGGCGCTTTCCAGTGACAAACGGGTGCTGCAAATGTTAAGCAGCTGTCAGCACTAGGAGCAACAATAATAAATTAGTATTGTGCATTGAGAGTAAGGACCCTTTTCACAATTGTGAGAAATGGAGAAGATATGTGATTCACAACACCTGAATCAATTCGGTTGCAGAGAGTCTCAAGCTTGGTTCTCTGAAAGATAATTTCTCTTATAAATAGAACAGCAGATATAGATGCTATCTTGAAATAGAATGGTGGACATCGATCTTTACAGGAGCTATCTTTAGATAAAGAGAAAAACGAATTGGGAAAAAACTTAGACTTACTTGTGTAAGCATTTCAAAAGAAAGTCTTTAGCCTCTGGTGAGAGGTCTTCTGGAATTGGAGGATGAGCTTTTGTTCTACCAATATGAAGTACAGCAGCAAACTGGAAGAAACGCTTCTTAGTTATTATTAGGTTTCTAAAATAAAAGACGGCGTCATTTGCATCAACAATATTGGAAAGTGTCCTTCACCCAGTGGATCTCTTTACCTGCTGATACTGCTCGCTCCAGGGAGGCTTCCCTGTAGCCATCTCAATCACAGTGCACCCAACACTCCATATATCAGCAGAGCTTCAGATTTCAAGAAGAAGGTCAGAATGAAAGTTGCAATACAAAGGGGAATATAGATGAGAACCCATTCCCACTACCTAGAACATGTTTAATCTATCATCTCATGAAAAGATAAAAGCTAAAAGAAAGTAAGAGATGGGGGAGAAGAATATAACTAGTAGGGTATTCTAGAAATACTTACAAGCTATGACCAGTCTGTAGAATGACTTCAGGAGCCATCCAATAAGGCGTTCCCTTCATAGATTTGGCACCATTTACAGTAGCCTAGAAGCATAACAATCACAAAGTTTTAGAGTACTGAAGAGAGAGGCAACATATTGAAATATGATTGAAGAGAAAGAGAAGCACAATCATACTAGCTCTACAACTTTCTTGGAAGCACCAAAATCTGCGAGCCTGATGCACCCTTTGTTATCAACCAAAATATTTGCCCCCTAAGAGAATGTGACAAGAGTTATAGAGGAATTTTGAGCAACCACAAGCACATTCACATGCTGGAAAGAGGAAAAGTACCTTAATATCTCTATGCATAATCCCATTGTTGTGAAGATACTCCAAACCCAGCAACAGCTGCTTTGTGTACATTATTATCACCTATTCAAAAAGGTTAAGATACAATATTAATAGCCTGGAAAGCTCAAACACAAAGTTAAAGATATAGTCAAGACTTACTGGCTCAGGAAAAGATCCAAACTTCTCCAACAAAGATGATATTGATCCACCAGGAACAAACTCCATCAAAATGTTCAACGAATCACTCTCTCTTACAGTACCCAAGTATCTCTGAAAAAAAACAAGATAATAAGAAGAATGCATGCGGAACAGACATTAACCTTATGAGAAATAGCAGAATGGATTCGCCAACTCACAACAATGTTTGGATGTGAAAGATTCTTAAGAAGTTGTACTTCTTCCTCAAGCTCTCGGATGTGACCCTAAAACAAGGATTCAAGAGTATGAAAGACCAACAAATAGTTCCTCAAACACTTACGGAAACCAAAAATTGCTACCAAATTGGAAACAGATTTATCGAAAAATGCAAAATTTAAAAGATTGAGCATTAACTCACCTGAGTCTTCTCCTTTGAAGCACTGCTTGGAGCGATTAAAACCTATTATCCAAAAACAATCACGAATCAACAGAGGAAGTCATAAATCAATAGCAATTGAAGGTAACCAGAACTAAGAATTTCAAAATCAACCTGTTTAATTGCAAGAAGCTCGCCGGAATCGAGATTCATTCCCATGTAAACCCTCCCAAAAGCACCGCAACCGATTAATTCCCCTTTCCTCCACCGAATCGACGGCGCTTCTTCTTTTCTAGGAGCAGGAAGGCCTGGAGGCGGCTTAGTAAAGAGGCCTATACGAGAGCTACGGATACTAGAGTTAATCTTCCCGACGAATCCGCTAAGACCTCCGCCGCTACTACCATCGTCTCCGGCAAAAGACGACCGAAAAACCAAGGATCGGCGAACCGATCCGAGAATATCCTGCATTAGGTAAGCCGACGGTGAATGTGCAGAGAGATCAGTGAAGATTACTCATGGCTGCCTTCGGCTTCGTGGATTTAGGAAATTTCGAGGAGGGAAAGAGAAAACGCGATCTGTTTTCAAAATTAAAGGTTAGTTTTTGTGATTTTCGATTCTAAATATTTTACCAATTTATTAATGGGCCTTCTTATTGGGCTTTTCCGTTGGAGCGCATAAAGTACTTCGCACGTGTCAAATACCCAGGTTTTATGTCGGTCGTTGAATAATCTTGTTGTCGTCTTTCTCCACCTAGCTCACCGACAAAATATTAAAATACGTACAAGCATAAAACTAATAAGCCTCGCTCCATTAGGTCTAATAAAACAACAGAAATTCATATTTTAGAGTTTTGGTAACCGGGAAAATCAGGAATAATTTGAAAAACGATTATAATAACCATCTTTAACAAAATTTATTCTTGATAGTCTAAAGGAAAGAGAGTTTTGTGACAAACTCATGAAAACATTTGACATCTCAAAAGAGGAAGAAACCAAAGGAAAACATGAAAATGATCAAATAACTAACGAGACCAACACTAAAGGTGAAACCACTAGACTCCTGTTTTGTAGGTGTAGCTGTAGAATAGCTTCCTTCTGGTGTGTTGGTAGTGAGAACCACTACGATCCAATCATCTTCTTTACCAATACCAATCCCTGTAAACTTTGAATCGTTCAAACTCATTGAGTACTGCGACTTGGTGAAGTTTGTGAGGACGAGGCTTGATTCTAAACGAGGAACACATGCAGGCATAATCGAGCCGTCTCTAGTGTCAGAGACGTTTAAGTGGCATTTGGCTAGAATCTGAGGGTAGTTTGCGAACTGTGGCTCTGTTCCAGGTACTGTGGCTGAGCCAGTGTCGTTAGTGCAAGGTTTGTTTTTGAATTGGTCTGCGATTTCGTCAGCTAGACATTCTGCGTTTTCGTTCTTGCTCAAGGTTGTTAGATTCTGTGTTGTTCTGTAGCTGTTGATGCCTGTGAGAAGAATGTCCTCTTCATCTGCAACCCAAAAAAACTCTGATTCAAACTCTATATAATTTGCAGGAGCATATTCACAATCGCTAATTAAAGTAAACTCTTGTTCTTTATTTGTTATCAAGAGAAGGAAAGCAATTAATACACTTGAGAAACAATTAACCTTTTTGAAACATGTTTTAACTTTTTCAAGATTGAGATCTATGCAAGAACTTTTAAATGAAGTGAACAAATCCTAAGAGATTTCAGACCAGATCTAAAGATCCTGAATAAACACTTTCATTAGAGATGAAAAGAGAGTTTACTAGAACAAGAAAATAATGGAACAAAGAGACAAAGAGAGGAATTTACCGGTGTCGCTAAGAACGGGGCGATTGAGGAAGAGGAGGATGTAGAGAAAGAGAAGAAGTGGAAGCTTGTGAATCGCCATTGAAACAGGTTTCTAGAGTTCTCAAATGATATTTTTTTTGGTGATTGGCTTATATTTATTGATAAAGGAGAGTGAGAGAAATGGTTACTTAGCTTTTACTCTTAAAGAGTTATTTGATTCTGTTCTGCTTTTCTTGTCAGCTCGATTTTGACGTTGTGCCGACAATTTAAGGCATTTTTAACTAATTCGCTTGGTCCCCTCTCATCCTATACGGCATCGTTTCTAACATATGGAGAGGACAAGAACAAGCCAAAGCCATTGTGTACAAGAACTAGAACAAGAAGCCACTGCAAAAGGCAATTATTGAAACAAAAAAAAAAAAGGAAATTATTGACCAAGTTTTTCTTTCATGTTAAAGAGATCTTCAATTTGGATAAACCAATGTGATCCGATTTGGAAAACCGAAACAAAACGTAATTTTGTTTTAAAAACTTCATCATTTCCATATCACAAAATTAAAATGTTAAGGAAACCAAAAATGGTGAGGGGTACATCAGAATTTGAAAGCACAGAGAAATTAACTTGCAAAACAGAAAGCTGAAATTTGAAACTGAGAGAAGTTCTTGAAAACTCAATGACTAATTGATTTGTTATTACAAAACATCTACTGTAAGTACCAAGATGTGATCACAATACCACAAACCAAATCAAACGAAAAACAATTCAAGTGTCAAAAAGTCACTCACTCCATAACTGCGACTCCACCTACAGCTTTGATCTTTGCTATGATTTCATTAGCTTCTTCCTTTGTCACACCTTGTTTAAGAATAGCGGGGACTTTCTCCACAAGCTCTTTCGCCTCCTTCAGACCCAAACTCGTGAACGTTCTCACTTCTTTTATCACTTTGATCTTATCAGATGCATTAAACTTCTCCAACTTCACATCGAAAGCCGTCTTCTCCTTCTTCTCCTCAACTTTCCCAGCTCCAGTATCTTGTTTTGCACCAATGCCATCCGATGAAATCATCTGTTGTTTTGGAAGCCTCAGGTGTTCATTGAGTGCAGGACCAATCTGTTTCCGTTCTTCTGGAGATAATGCAGCTATACACTCAGCTAACTCCATGATTTTGTTTGAAGGCTGGGGTCTAGGACCATAGGGATCATAAACTGACGGGTATTTGTATTTCTTGGGTTTAGCTTTCGAGACAGAATCTTGCTGCAAGAAACGAACTTGCACAGACCAGATAACTTCCGGTTGACATTGGCGAGAACGAACGTTTCTGACAAGTGAAATAAGCTTCATGACTAAATTCCTCTGCTACCATACACAAACATCAACCCAAGATCATTTCATGTGACCACTGCAACAGTAAAAACTCTCCTGTGTAACAGAAAGACAATAACTTTAGCTTGCGAATTATTAAACATTGTTATTTGTTCAAAGCAAAGAGATCAAGATCTCAGAATAAGACTGATTATCAAGAAATTAGTACTTAAAGTCAATAATAATTTCAAAGGTTTCTTCTTTGCAGATCAAATGAACAAATCAAAATTTCAGTGAAGCAAAATGGTGAATAAGAAAGGATGATTCATCAGATCGATTTCAGCGTCAATAGAACTACGAGCCCCAAAATTAATTCTATGTATCAGATTCGATAGTCTAGAAGAAGAAGAAGCTGCTTACAATCTCTAAAACATAGCAAGTTCGCGAGTTATCACAGTTCCGAAATAAAAAAATGGGATCCATGAAGAGAGATATAGCTTACCTCCGGCGGCGGGAACGGCAAGCTTCGCCGGCTTTGAATTGTTGTTGATGATGCAGTAGTGAGAGACGGAGATGAGTGATAGGGTTTTGGGTAAAAAACATTCCTCTCTTTGGGTTCCAAATTACTTTTGTGTATGGGCTTAAAGCCCAATAAGGATCTCATCAACAAATTTTCCAAAAGTATTGCTATTTTTTTTTTTTTGACAGCAAAGTATTGCTATTTTTTATAGAGTGCAATTACTATTAATTACTCCCTCTGTTTCAAAATATAGGATATTTTGCCTTAAAAGCACAAAGTTTAATGAACTAATTAATTCTTTTAGTTTTTATATATTCAAGATAATTTGACCAATGATATGATTTACTACAGAATCTACATAGTCACAAAACTATACAAATTTAATTTTTTTGCATATAAACTTGAATTTTTTTTTCCAAAACATCTTATATTGTGAAACAAAATAAAATGGCTAAAACATCATATAATATGAAACAAAATAAAATGGCTAAAACATCATATAATATGAAACAGAGGGAATATCTTAATACAGCAGTTATATGATCAGTGATCACATTAGTGCTTGAACTAGATGACAATTTGATTTAGGGTGATTTGAGCTTAGGCCAACCTTTTTTGTTGACAATGGCGACAGGAAAAGTTCCTGACAAGTGGAATATTCCTCTGACTCGACTAATAAAAACATCAACTTTCATTTCATGTAACCAAAACATTACAAGAAATAAAAACAATAGATACAATAAAGAGAAAGAGATGAGTCAAGAGATAGGGTTTAGGGTGATTGATTTGTTCTACTATTATTACATAACATCTACTACGTACGTAGCTACTGTAGTCACAAGACAAAGTCAAATCAAACATACACAATTAGAAATAAAACAAAGTTAGTTGCTCATGATCACTCCATTGGCTCCATAAAGAGCAACTCCACCGGCAGCTTGGATCTTGGCAATGATTTCATTAGCTTCTTCCTTTTTGACATCTTCTTTAATGAGGGAGTAGGGGACGCTCTGCACACATTTTACCGATGATTGCAGACCCAACTCGGCCGGCCAAACTTTTGATCATTATGTAAAACTTTTGATCATTATGTAAATTTACTATCAAAACTAAAAAAAAAAAGCTTTCAAAAATCAAATTTAAAAATTTGAATTAAAAACATGAATACGAAACTACATAATGATGAAAAAACAAATTGGATTTGTAGAATCTCTAACGATCAAACGAATAACGGAATCCAAAATCCAGTTAGTTTTCATATATCGTTATGTAAATTTGGTATCAAAACAAAAAAAAAAAAACTTTTAAAAATTCTAATTTAAAAAACAAAAATCACTTTTAAAAATTGGAATTAAAAACTTGAATATTAAATCTACATAATGATGAGAAAACAAATTGAATTTGTGGAATCTCTAACGATCAAACGAATGACGGGATCCAAAATTCATATATCATTATGTAAATTTAGTATCAAAACTAAAAAAAAACTTTTAAAAATCCGAAAGAAAAACATAAATCACTCTTAAAAATTGGAATTAAACACATGGATACTAAATCTACATAATGATGAGAAACAAATTGAATTTGTAGATCACTAAC